>NC_090222.1:23942500-24082500 GCF_024489055.1 Chanodichthys erythropterus | reverse complement strand
CAATACTGGACAAGAGACGAAATATTGGAATTACTCTCGATTTAAGTTCTCATCTTGGTCACTTAGAAATGTATTCATATCCATACTTAATGTTTTACAAGAACAATTTTTTTTTTTTTTTTTTTTTTTACATATACATGTTCAAATAGATATATTAAGATTGCAATGTCAATAAAGATACAGGAGGGACAGATTTAATCGATTTACAGAAATATTTTTTAAGAAAAAAAAGTGCATCATATTACAATCTTGAATATTGCAGAACAAACATTTACCAAGTTACCAATAGTATTGAAAATTTTGTATATAAAAAATAAGCGCATTACAAAACAAAACAATAGTAGTATTAGCAGTAGAAAGCATTTCACCATTGTGCACAGATGCTTTTAAGTGCTATCTGGATCACCTTCCTGGCTCTGAGGAGCACTGCCAGATCCTGAACATCCTTCTGAAAAAGAGCCACGTCCCCTGAGTGGCGCCGCTATCGGCTTTTCTGTCTCACGCAGCTGTCTGGTTTCACGTGAGGAACTCACTCCTTTCCCCTGCGAGATCCTCTCGGCTCCTTCATCGTTGTGTGCCGCAGCTTTTCTGGATGTTTCGGGACCGAAGGTGTGAGTTTTTTTGGCGGAGCTCAAGTCGCCATATTGCTTTCTGACCTTTGCAGTCAGTTGCTCCCCTATACCTTGCTGTAAAGGGGGGAGTTTGGGTAACGTCGAGCTTGTACTGGGACAAGACAGGTCAGGTCGACTGGCTCCCTCATCTTGGCTTTTTGTTCTGTTGTCCGCCAGAGTTCTTTGCGGACTGGTTTCTGGAAGTGTGATCCATGGATAATCCCTCCTGGCGAGAGAAAAAGGGGAGTCGTCTTTGGGAGAGGTGGGCGAAGGGGTGGAGGATGACTGTCGTTCCAGTTTGGGGCGTGATCGGGGTCTGAGTTGCACCATTTGGATGCCCCCAATGGGAATCATGTGATAGGGCATGCGGGCTTGATCTTGGGAGTGTAAAGGAAGGTGGCTAAACATGCGGTCCACTGTCCGTGGTGTCAAAGGAGTGGGAGGAAAAGGGTCACTTGGAGAGAAGCGTAGGGATGGGGAGAGCAGGATAGGATCCTGTTGAGTTGGTTGAGTACCAGGCTTGTCCTGTAGGGGGAGACGTGACATTACATTCAAACTTGTACAAACAAAATATTCAAATATTTCATGTAAACATTTTAAAATCAACATTTAACATAAAAAGTTCTTGTTGAAAACTGAAAAATCTGAAACAACATTATGAGTACAGTATAGTGAAAGAGTAATACAATGATGGGAATTCTTTGTTTTAGATAATAATTGTCTGTGCATTCCTTTAGTGGAGTGTTATAGAAAGAACACATTTACAGCTTAACATTTTGACTGGGTTGCACCGGATTCACAGATTATTTTTTATTCTTTAAAAACATTGTTAGTGCATTGTTAATCTTGTAGATTGTGTTATTTTTAATAAGATTTTCCTCAACAGTATATATTTTTATTGTAACAGCTTTGAAGGATTAGTTCACTTTAAAATGAAAATTACCCCAATTTTACTCACTCTCAAGCCATCCTAGATGACTTTTTTCTGTTTGATGAACACATTCAGAGTTATATTAATAAATATCCTGATGCGTCCAAGCTTTATAATGGCAGTGAATGGGGTCGAAGAGTTTGAAGCTCAAGAAACTTACGAAAAAAGAGTAACTGAAGTGAAGTCAGGAAGGCGGTCTGGTGGAAGCTAGATATTTTACTTTATAAATTGTTAAATATAGATATTTTATTAAATATGGATATTTTTCTTACATCACTTCATTTTAGAAGCTGTGTGGAGTAGGTTTATGATGGATGGATGCACTTTCTTGAGCTTCATACTCATTGGTCCCGTTTACTGGCATTATAAAGATTGGATGCATCAGGATATTCATTAATATATCTCAGATTGTGTTCATCAGAAAGAAGAAAGTCATATACACCTAGGATAGCTTGAGGGTAAGTAAATCTTGGGGTAATTTTCATTTTAAAGTGAAATAATCCTTAAAAATGGTTTAATTATCACCCACTATATATATATATAAACTTTCGTGAACACTGCTCACTAATACTGCCATTCTTAAAGTAAAGACAAACAACAGCAACAATCACAGCAACATAGGCTCATTGGAAAAACGTTCCTCTACCTACATTTTTGCACAACTTCAAAAACATATACCTATATCATACCTAACTCACTGCATTTCCAGTAGAAATGAACACTAGTGGCAATAAAACACCATCTCATCTTTAATCAATTTTCACACAATTATTGATAATAAACACTTTCACACAGTTCCTACTTTTACAAACACTTTTACCATAGTGCATGATTTTTTAAATGAATACATTTTGATGTTTGCATAACAACTAGCTACATATGTATAGCTTTTCTTACATAATAACAAACTTGCACTGTAGCTCACCTGGTACAGCATTGCACTTGGGATATGGAACGCTCTGGTACGAGTCCCGTGAAACACAAGTCACAATAACAGAGCTCAAATACTAAATGAGCTCAAAGCTGAAATGGCATGGCTGCTTTAGCAAATTTAGTAACTTAGCGGGTACATTATTTTCAAATGTGACAGCATTAACATTTATTTTCTGAACTGCTGCGATGCGTACAACAACCAACATGCGGCCATATACACGTTCATCTGTTTCTGACGAAATTGCACTCATTGGACATTTCACTTTGAAAGTTCTGCGAATGTGCAAGAAGCAATGTAATACTATTTTGCAGAAATATCACCACAGGCACGTTTATTTTCCAATGAGCCTGGATTAAAAAAATCATGGCCTAGTTTAAATTGTTGCGTTACCCACCTTTAGACCCTCAGTAGCTGGTGAGCCAGGCTCCCAGTGGAGCCCTGCAGGTGAGCTGTGCGGTCGATGCTGGGGCTTTAGGGGCGTAGGAGAGCAGAGAGCTCTGGCACTCCTGTACCGTGCAGGGGATACAGGCCGCAGAGGTGAGAGGGCTCTGATGGGTGACGGGCCCCTCTCTGGGGAGGGAGAGAGATGACGGCTAGGTGAGGACAGTTCCAGCCTGGGAGACAGGCTTCTAAGAGGAGAGCCCTCACTGCTAGGGGAGAAGGTCCTCGGGGAAACCTCCCAGCCTTTGAGAGAGAACGCCGCCCTCTTGCTGCCTGGAGACGCGGCTCGCATGCCAGGCCAAGGCCTGTGGGGTGAGGAGTATTCCTCTTTTGGTTTAGGGTCAGAGGGCTCAGTCTGTGAGCCTTGGCCACTTTCAGAGAGGTCACCAGTGGATTGACGAGTATCAGTGGAACAGGCTGAAGATGGTTCATCATGAGAAGAGAACTCCTCTTCCTCATCCTCATCATCTTCTGCTTCAGAATCTTCAACATCAGAGAACTGGTGCCCCTCCTGGTCTTCTGACTCGCACACACGTTCCTCACTGCCCCCTGTTGGACATATAGCAAAGGAGTCAACACAAAAAAGAACTAGATACAAACTCACAAATGAACTAAAGGGGAGACCAGGACTAGGTGTCACACTTTTTAATCCAGTGAATATTTTTCAGGCTAGATTCATTTTTAAAATTAATTTTTGTAAAGGCACGTATCACCGTTCAAAAGTTTGCAATTTGTAAGGTTTTTAATTTTTTTTAAAGTAAAAAATACAGTAATATTGTGATTTATTATGACAATTTTTAATAATTGTTTTCTATTTTAATATATTTTTTAAATTGTAATTTATTCCTATGATGGCAAAGCTGCACTTTCAGCAGCCATTATTCTTCCATTCTTCAGTGTCACATGATCCTTCAGAAATCTTTCTAATATGATGATTTGGTGCTCAAGAGACATTTACTATTATCAACGTTGAAAACAGTTGTGCTGCTTTATATTTTTGTGAAAACCATGATACATTTTTTTTTAGGGTTCTCTGATCAACAGAAAGTAAAAAAAAAAAAAAAAAAAAACAGTATTTGTTTGAAATGGAAATCTTTTGTAACGTTGTAAATGTATTTACTGTTACTTTTGATCAATTTAGTACATCCTTGCTGAAAAACAAAAAAAAAGAATTTATTATTTAAAAAAAAAACAACAACAACTTGCTGACCCCAAAATGTTGAATGGTATTATAAAACATTTAAAAGACATGTGGCAACTTTGCCCAACTTGACATATGACATTGAAAAATTCCCTTGTCCTGAGAACACAATTCAGCCTACTGGTTAAAATACGTCATTATATAGTTGCTATTTGTCTGAATGTATAGTAAATTTATTGTGTTCACTTTTCATCAAACAGCTACAGCAAAAACAGCAAAAATACATTTGTGTAATTTTGACTCAAAGCCCTTGTGACAACTTCCCCATGTGACAACTAGCCCCGGTCTCCTCTCATTATCTGCAGTGCACATAATTATCGCAAAGGAAAGCTATATATAACACTGAAATGCAGAGGGGGAAAAACTGTTTTTGAGTTGTGTTTCATTCATCAGCTACATTTAAAATCTAGTGAATGGAGTGTGGCTGAATGAAATGTCCTTGGAGCTCTTAGTTGCACTAAGAATGAGAAATGTCAAGTAAAAGACAAAGTAAGGAGAGAGAGAGAGAGAAAGAAAACGAGACAGACAGGTAGAAAGGCAATTTTCACTTCTGGCTTTATATAAACATGGCAAACTGAAGGTCAGTCTTGCTTCTCTTTATGGCAAACTATTTTCATTGGTCTCTTTCAACTTTCAAGTCTGAAAGCATACAGCAAGGTTGACATCACTTTTGCACCAATGAAGTAAATCACTCCAAAATATATAGATCTGGTAGAACAAGTAAAATAAGTCTGTCACCCAAAGGGAAAGCAATCTAAGGGTTTGAAATGTACGCTGCACTATTACACAAGCCATCTACGCTGTATAAAATATCATATGCATGTACTTCATATGCAAGTGCTGTAACACAATATACCATGTCTGAATGTTTACAATAATTACTCACATATGTAATGTAAGGAATGTTTACTGAGAAACATGGAAGATGGTTTAAATGATCAAACTGCAGTTACACATTGTCGTTCTCACAACCACTGTCTATCAAACCACAACAACTCTTTTTGGCAACCCTACCTGCTTCCTCAGTCTCCAGCTCATCCACAGATGACTCGGACACGCCCATCTCCAGGCATTTCTTACCGTGGGCCTTGGACTTCATGTGTTTGGTAAGGTTCCCTTTGAGAAAAAGGTATTCTCAATATTGACACAGAATACAAAAATGACACCATTTTGTGATTAAACAATTTGAAAGAAATACATGCCTACCTTTGGTTTTAAAGGCAAAGTTGCAGTGCTTACAGACGTAGGGACGGACATCTGTATGAGTGCGAATGTGCTTTTTTAGCATGCTGGGTTTCTTGCAGCGAATCCCACATTCCCCACACACGTATTTCCCTCTTCCCCTACCCCGAACATACACATAGTCCTCATTTGACTTATACCTACTCAGAAAAGAGAGAGAAAGACAGACAAAGAGGTTAATAAAAATAATAGATAAAAGATTTATGAAGTTAACACATTCATGAAGATAAATAATAAAAAGTTTCACTTCAGTTTCACTTCACTGGCAGGATCCTCATATGAATTTCCAAAACATGAAATCCCTCATTATAAGCAGTATCGACTGCCACCATTTATTTATAGCACTTGTTAGTCCACCGATGGTCTCAAATAATCCACACTTTGGCTCATGCTAGGTGTTTTTTGCTGGCAAAATTTCATTTGAGGCCGGGGAGCTAAAACTGCCCCTATATAAATATAAACTCCATAAACTCCATATTAAGCATTTACTGTAGTCCTCTTACATAGTTTACACAATAAACAACGTATTGTACTTGAGATTTCAGTTGTATTAATTTGAAACAAAGGACAATCTTATTTATTCTAAATTAATCCGGAATTAATAAAACATAGCTTTCAAGAGTAAATTTGGCTAGAACCAGAAAGAGAGAGAAAGAGATGGATGAGAGAGAAAAAAAAGTTACACTGAGGCTAAATATGCTAGGCTAGCTAACATACAAAAATAATTTGGGTTGCAGATTAATGTTAATATTAAATACATTTTGTTGCAGTGTTTATCTTCTTGCTAGGCTGCTTTTTATGTTGTATTAGACTATCCTTCTTAGATGAGATATTAACCTAATCTAAGATAATATGATAACTAAAATCCTCATTTCATATCTATACATTTATATATTTGGTAAAAGCAGCCATGTAATAAGCTGTAAACTGTAAAGCCAGTCAGTCAGTATTGCAAAATAAACCCCTTTCTGGTGATATAAGACTGTCAAAAAGGTCCTAATAACCAAATATAGTTAATATACTATATTTAATAAATAAATAAATAAATAAATAAATGAATGAATTAAAAATATAAATAAAAAGAATTATTTGTTATTTGTGAACTAACGTACTCGGTTACTAACGTAACCTCGGTTCCCTGAGATACGGAACGAGTACTGCGTATGGGGAAAGGTCTCCCTTTTTCCCCGCTGCTGAAGCCTTTTTCAATAACGCAGTGTAACTGCACCGTCATTGGTTCACTCATAGACAAGTTGTTGAACCAATGACGGCGCGGCATAGCTGCGCGGCCTATGGCGACAAAGCACGCGAATATTCCCGCCGAAATGGGCGGGGTTAAGGGCTATATAAGCAGGCGTTTCGCCATAGGATTTCAGTGTCATTCGACTGAAGCGACGACCCTGAGCCGCAGCCTCGTGGCACGGCAAGTATCGCAGTACTCGTTCCGTATCTCAGGGAACCGAGGTTACGTTAGTAACCGAGTACGTTCCCCTTTCGATACTTCACTCGTACTGCGTATGGGAGAACGAATTCAACCACGCCGTGCCACGGCTGGGAACGATATAGCTTGAAGCTTGGACACCTGAGAGGGGGCCCAAGAGACAAGCGAGAGGGCAAGCCCTTACCGAACCCTTGCGTTACACTTAGAGGAAATTTATTTCCATGATAGCGTGAGGCGGAGCTCATCTGAGGCCGCTAATCACACTGAAAGGACTCGAGCCTGTAAGGTCGGGACATCGAGATGGTAAAACCTGACAAAGGTGGACGGCGAAGACCAGCCGGCCGCCACACAGATGTCTTGGATGGAAACTCCGTTGGACCAAGCCCATGAGGAGGCCATCCCTCTAGTGGAGTGGGCTCTGACTCCTATGGGGCATTTGGCTCCCAGTGAGGAGTAGCACAGCGTAATAGCGTCCACTATCCAACGAGAAATGCGCTGTTTTGAGACCGGAGATCCTTTGGTGCGGCCTCCAAAACAGACAAAGAGCTGATCTGACTGTCTGAAAGACTGCGATCGCTCTATGTAGGTCCTCAATGCCCTGACAGGGCAGAGTAACTCCAGCCCTTGCTCTTCCGTCGAAGGGGGCAGAGCAGAGAGCGAGATGACCTGAGCTCTAAACGGCGTTGAGAGCACCTTAGGGACGTAGCCATGCCTGGGTTTTAGAACGACCTTAGAGTCTCCAGGCCCGAATTCGAGGCATGCAGGGCTCACAGAGAGGGCCTGCAAATCGCCAACACGCTTAACCGAGGCCAGTGCTAACAGCAAGGCGGTTTTTAGCGTCAATGGCCTGAGGTCGACTGAGCCCATTGGTTCAAATGGGGCTCCTTTTAAGGCCCTGAGGACCAAAGACAGGTCCCAGGAGGGAACGGTGAGGGGGCGAGGGGGATTCAATCGCCTAGCGCCCCTCAGGAAACGGATGACAAGTCCGTTTCGTCCCACTGATTGGCCAGCAATAGGAGCATGGAACGCTGCAATGGCTGCTACGTAAACCTTGAGCGTGGAAGGGGTGCGCCCCATTTCCAAGCGTTCTTGGAGGAAAGACAGTATAGAAGATACGTCACTCTCCATTGGGTCTATGTTGCGTGACGAACACCAGTCAGCAAGACCGACCATTTCTGGTCGTAGAGGCGTCTCGTGGACGGCGCTCTAGCCTGAGAAATGGTATTTAGGACGTCCCTGGGGAGGTTAGTAGGCTCCCATCGAGGGACCAGAGGTGCAGAGCCCAGAGCTCCGGCTGTGGGTGCCAGATTGCCCTGTTCGCCTGAGAGAGGAGGTCCCGTCTCAGGGGGATCGGCCACGGGGCTCTCAGAGAGAGCTTTGAACAGCTCCGAGGACCAAATCTGGTTCCTCCAGAGCGGGGCCACTAGAAGGACTCTGTGTTGGTCTTCTCTGATGCGCCTGATGACCTGAGGGATCAGGGCGATCGGAGGAAAAGCGTAAAGGAGCGTGCTGGGCCATGAATGGGCCAGAGCGTCGACCTCCTTCGAGAAAAATGTTGGGCAATGAGAGTTGTCTTCTGAGGCGAAGAGGTCTATCTTTGCCTTCCCGAAGAGCTCCCAAATCCTGAGGACAACCTGGGGATGGAGCGTCCACTCGTCGGAGGGGACGTTGCTCCGTGACAGCATATCTGCACCCAGATTGTTCCTGCCAGGAACATGAGTCGCTCTGAGCGACTGAAGCCTCGGAAGAGCCCATTCCAGTAGACGTTTCGCCAGAGCGCATAAGCGGCTGGACGAGAGACCGCCCTGGTGGTTTAAATATGACACCACTGTCATACTGTCCGATTGGACTAGAACGTGACGCCCTGTCAAATGAGCCTGAAAGAACTGAAGGGCCTTCATCACTGCTAGCATCTCTAGACAGTTGATGTGCAGAAGGCTTTCCTCTTGGCTCCATGAGCCGAAGGCCGGTCTGCCGTCGCACACAGCGCCCCAACCCGAGTTGGAGGCGTCTGTTGCTAGCACCGTCCTTCGTGAGACCGCCTGTAAGGGCACTCCGCGCTTGAACCATACAGGGTTCGTCCAAGGTTTCAGGGCTAGAAGACAGGCCTGATTGACCTTGAGGCGAAGGCGGCCGTGCCGCCAAGCGCTGGGAGGAACCCGGAACTTCAACCAGTACTGAAGAGGCCGCATCCGAAGAAGGCCGAGCTGTAGTACCGGAGAGGCGGGAAGCCATTAGGCCCTAGCAGCCTCAGAAAAAACATCAGAGGGAGGCAGGCTCTGTTCTTGACTGAGGCTGTGAGCTGCTGAATCGTCAGAGCGCGCTCTGGCGAGACTACTGCCGTCATATGGACTGAGTCGAAAACTGCTCCCAGAAACGATATTCGTTGAGTGGGGCACAGCAAGCTCTTGGTTGCGTTGACCCTGAGACCCAGGCATTGTAAATGGCTGAGGAGCACGGATCTGTGGTGTTCCAGCTCGACTCGCGAACGGGCTAGAATGAGCCAGTCGTCGAGATAATTCAGGACTCGGATTCCCGCCTGTCTGAGAGGGGAAAGTGCCGCGTCCATGCACTTGGTGAAAGTGCGAGGAGCCAGAGACAGCCCGAAGGGCAGGGACCGTATATTGGTATGTCACTCCCTCGTATGCGAATCTCAAGAATCGTCTGTGACGAGGGGCTATCTGGATGTGAAAATACGCATCCTTCAGGTCCAGCGAGCAGAACCAGTCCTCGGGGCAGATGTGCGCGAGGATCTGTTTCAGTGTCAGCATTTTGAACTTCCGTCTCATGAGGGAATGATTCAAAAGTCTGAGATCCAGGATGGGTCTGAGACCACCATCTTTCTTGGGGACCAGAAAATAGCGGCTGTAGAAGCCTGACTCGCTTTCCGCGGGGGGAACTATTTCACAGCTCCTTTTCTTAGCAACGTCATGACTTCGGCTCGGAGGACATGGGCGTCGTCCGGATTGACCAAAGTTTGAAGCACCCCGCCGAAGCGAGGGGGCCGGCGTGCAAACTGGAGCGAGTAACCCTGAGTTACGATCCCCATGACCCAATCTGACACATCGGGGATGGCCTGCCAAGCCTCGGCCCGAGTGGCAAGGGGTTGAATGATATCGTGTGACAGACCGCCGCGGAGGGGTTGTACACCGAGAGTAGCGGAAGAGGAAATTTGCTCTCTTTTAGATGATATAAAAATTTGTTCGCCGTGAAAACGGCGTTTGGAGTGGGCGCAACAGTTGTGGGCCCAGTTGTCACTTGAAACATGTTTCCCACGCCCGGATTTAAACGAGGCGGAGGGGAAAGTGTTCGTGGGAGCTTTTGGGGTGGTCCAGTCGTGACGGGACGATTCCCCATCCTCTTCCTTCCTGGCAGATCAGGATGACTTCGGAGGCACCGGGTCCAGCACAATCTTGGGCCGGGGTCCCTGGCGTCTCGGGGAAGGGATGGCGCTTGGCAGAGCGCGAGCGCTGGCGTTGCTCCTTAGGTGGCGCTGACTGCGGTGCTGCAGGTGGAGCGGGCTTGTGCTGCTGAGCCGACGCAGTCCTGGGGCGGCTGGAAGCAGAGCTGGAGCGCTTGGGCAGGAAATGTCTCATGGCCTGAGACGATTTCTGTGCCGCTGTGAAGCGTTCAGTGAAGCCATCCACTGCAGGGCCGAAGAGACCAGAGGGAGAGACCGGGGCGTCTAAGAAGGCCGTCTTGTCATTGTCCTTGATCTCCGTCAAGTTAAGCCACAGGTGGCGCTCCAACACTACCAGGCTGGCCATGGAACGGCCGATGGCCTGAGCCGTAGCCTTCGTGGCTCGCAGGGCAAGGTCAGTAGCGCTGCGAAGGTCCTTGAAAGCCGGCGCGTCAATCCCAGACTCGTCCAGAGAGCGGAGGAGTTTGGCCTGGAAGACTTGGAATATGGCCATGGAGTGTAGCGCAGAAGCGGCCTGTCCTGCCGAAGTGTAAGCTCGACCAGCTAAGGTGGAAGTAGTCCGGCAGGGCTTGGAAGGGAGTGACCTCTTAGCTTTTCATCCCACAGCCGCGGGAGGGCAGAGGTGAGCAGCCACTGCTTCGTCAAGGGGTGGCAGGTGCTCGTATCCCTTTTCCTCGGCGCCGTCGACGGCAGTGAGGGCGGAGCGGTGCGTGGTATGAAGGCGGGCGGAGTACGGAGCGCGCCACGACCGTCAGCTCCTCGTGGACCTCGGGAAAAAAGGGCGCTGCTCGCTGGCGAGGGGCTTGGCGGCGGCCAGGCAGGAACCACTCGTCAAGGCGACTGCGCGACGGCTCCTCAGGTGGGGCCCAGTCGAGGTCCAGCTCTTCTACGGCTCTGGATAGGATGCGGAGGAGCTCGGCATCCATGCCCTGGCCATGTTCAATGGGCTCCAAGGGAGGCGGGGGGCGGGATCGTCCGATTCGCCAGCCCACACTTCTGCTTCGGAAGCCGCAAGAGACATGGAGTCGTCTTGCTCGTCGTCTGTTCCACCGAATGAGACAAGGTCACTCGCTTCCGCAGAGGGACGCTGCTCAGGCCGAGAGAACAGGACGGGAGAGGGTTCCCTCGGGGAGAGGGCGAGGCACGCGGGAACTGGGCCGGCGTGAGCTCGCCTATCTCCTGGCGCTGGGTCGCTCTGCCCCGCTGTCTCTTCCTAGCCGGCTCGCGGTAGGAAGGAGACGGGAGGGCGTGAGCGGCGAGATCACCCTCTGTGAAGAAGGCGACCCGCGAGCGCAGGGAACTGAGACTCATGCACTCGCAGTGCGGGCATGAGTCCCCAGCGAGCGCGCCGTCTGCATGGGGCTTGCCCAGGCAAGCGACGCACTCGCTGTGACCATCACCGTCGTGCAGGGGGGCCCTGCACGTGCCACACGAGTGGCGGGGCATCTGAGAAGACGCCGTTGCCGTGAAAACGGCACTTGGGTGGCTCTTTTAGAGCGGCGAGGGCCGCGGAAGCTCTAGAAGCGGTGAAAACCGCTGAAATACGCTCTTTTAGAGCGGCGTTAGCCGCGGTGAAGCTCTCAAGACGGCGCGCCGGATGGCGGCAGGGGACACACAGGAAGCGGCCGGGAGCGGGAAGCGGGAGGCGGCGACTCGGCGACGGCGCTGATGCTGCAGTCGGAGAGGGCGCCGGCGCTGTCCTCAGTCCGGCGAGTCCAGGCGAGTCCGCTGCGGGAGCCTCTTCAGACGGCGGCGAGAGCAGTCAGGAAGGCGGCGAGCTTCTCGGCTTCAGGCGGAGATCAGCGAGGAGATGATGAGGTCGTCGCTGAAGGAGAAAACACTGAAATCCTATGGCGAAACGCCTGCTTATATAGCCCTTAACCCCGCCCATTTCGGCGGGAATATTCGCGCGCTTTGTCGCCATAGGCCGCGCAGCTATGCCGCGCCGTCATTGGTTCAACAACTTGTCTATGAGTGAACCAATGACGGTGCAGTTACACTGCGTTATTGAAAAAGGCTTCAGCAGCGGGGAAAAAGGGAGACCTTTCCCCATACGCAGTACGAGTGAAGTATCGAAAGGGAACCCTTTATTTGTTATTATTTGTTGTTTTTATTATAAATTTAAACAAAATAAAATATAAAGTATTAAAAAATAAAAGAAATTAGAATTTTATATCAAATACTTTATTATTATTATTATATACTTATTTTTATTTATAATATTTGACATAATAAAATAAAATATAAAATAAATAAGTATATATATTTTAACATTGCTGTTGGAGAGAATATATTAATGTATAATTGCATTACTGACTGATAGAGTATGAATCCTTATCTGCTTTATATGGCAGCTAAGCCTGATAGCAGTAGCATGGGATGTGTTTGAGTAGACAGCATATGCATTTTGAAAAATGTCTGTTGGCTTTCATGAAAAATGTAAAAATGGATGGGGTGGAGAGAAAACGACTTACTAAACATCGGTTTCTAGGTACAATTTAAAAAAAATAAATAACAAAAAATCTAGTACACTCCATTTTGTAGGACCCAGCCTTCATTCAGGGCACTGCAAATGCAATCAGAGTGACAAGATTAAAGTCTTTTAATATACAAACACACCTGTCGACTATTTTTAGAAAGGTGTCTTTGAAAGGGGGCTGATGACTACAGAAAAACTGGTAACTTTGATTGTCCTTCAGTAGCATTGTGTTCTACTTATAAGGAAGAAAGCAAATAACAAATACTGTTATGAGAGGTGCAAAGACAAAAGGGTGCTGATGGATGTGAGAAGTTTTGGAGACAAAATGGAGCGTGTGTGCGAGACAGAGTGCAGAGTCTGATGTGATTAGGGGGTGCGTGGGTGTGCTAGGCAGAAAAAACGTATGAGCAAAATAAAGGCAGCGAGAGAGACAAAAGAAGCAGGGATAAAAATGCAGGCTGTGGTGAGTTGTTGCCGCAGTTTAAGCACTCAACCACATTGAGAGCCCCGCATAAGCAGATGAATGCAAGAGACCCAGCTAATGAATCCAAAGCTTTTGATGTTTACAGGTCAGCTTTCCTATCTCTCCTTTTTGTTATCCATTCATCAATCAATCAGCCGTCCTTTCATTTTTATATTAAAAATTATATTCAAATAATGTACTACGATAAAGGGATCCACGATTGTGACAAAAATCATTGCTGATTATTTCCCTCGATAATGTACTCATGACTATTAATGTTTATAAACAGAATTTACATTAACATATTTATCTAATGTGGTATTTTGATGATCTTATCCCATTACACATCAAATGAAGATATCACTGCAAGTTTCACTTTAATGTTGCAGTTCAGCACAAGTTTACTGATGGTCCATAAACTTTCACAAAACTCGCCTGTATCATAAAAAAAGCATTGCAAAATCTCTCTTATTTACAGAAACCATGGCCGTGGTCTGAAATCTTTTGGATCTGAAATAATTACAAATGACCTACGAAGCTTTTCTATTTTATTTTAAAAAAAAATGTGTGTGTTTTAAGTGGTATTTTTAATGTAAACAACAATTAGTGTTCGTTAAAAAAATATATATATATTATCTCACAGTGGATCTGTGTGGAGTTGAAATTTCAGTAGTTATTCTAGTCATTCAAGGTGAAATGTTGTTTTACTCTTTAACTGTGCTATGCAGATATAGTTGGCACAACACTAATGAGCAGCAGACTTGAAAAAAAAACTGCAGAGCTACTAAGTTAACAGTACCTCTTTCTCTCTACACTCCATCCAAATTCATACCTTTGAGCAAGGTGTGAATTCGGCAGACAACTGAACAAGGCAAGATAAATGAAGTCCCTAATGGTTCATAGTCTCACCTGTACTACAATGTCTTTGTCTCACACACAGCAAATAACAAACAGAAAAGCTCAAGCTGAGAGGCAACTACAACTGCTATAATTGGCACTTACAAAAATGCAATTTCATGGCAGGGAAAATCATGAATAAACTGCACTATTAGTACTCTTTAACATGACTGCAACTGTATATCGTCGCTGTAGGGTGGAAACCTCATATCTCCATTTTTTTTTCTACATTTTTTCACCCATTAATCATTACTATTTTAACGATATAAGCGCATGGTCTAAAGCACACAGCGCAAGTGCACTTAGGGTGTGTCCGAATCCACTTTTGCTGGTTTAAAGGGTTAGTTCACCCAAAAATGAAAATAATGTCATTAATTAATTACCCTCATGTTGTTTCACACCTGTAAGACCTTGGTTCATCTTCGAAACACAAATTAGGATAATTTTGATGAAATCCGATGGCTCAATGAGGCCTTCATCACCAGCAATGGTACTTCCTCTCTCAAGATCCATAAAGGTACTAAAAACATTTTTAAATCAATTCATGTGAGTTCAGTGGTTCTACCTTAACCCTCTCAAGCACAGCGTTGCCCTCAGGCAACTGAAAGTTTTCTTAAGCCCTATGTTTAGTAAATCTTTCTTTAAATGATTACAACCAATTAGAAAGGTTGAGAAAGTACCAAATAACAGTCCAGTAAGGTGTTGGCGTCAATATCAAGCACCATTAAGAGGTGGGACATCCTGTTCTGACACATGGTCACAGGAGCACATGGTGTGAGAAGAAGTGCTTTTTGAAATTTCGTATGGAGTGAAATCTTATATAGCATAGCACTCTACACGATACAGACTTATGCATGTATCAAATTCAATATATCAATGTCTTTCAAGTGTTTTTTTCCTTTTTACTTAATGATTTATTTAATTTTCTTTTTTAAAAAAAATTGATTTTGATGATAATTTTCTCTATGACTCTGTACCATTGTCGCTAAACGGGTTGTAGGTTTTTTTTTTTTTTTTAATCTTTATTGATAAAATGTTCCAAAATGAACCAAAAAATGATGTGGAATTTTTTATTTTTCATGTGCCATCAACATGTTTGCAGTAGAGGGTTAATTACTATAAAGCGACGAGAATATTTTTGTGTGCCAAAAAAAAAAAAAAACTTTTTAACAATATCTAGTGATGGCCAATTTCAAAACACTGCTTCGGAGCGTTACAAATCTTTTGTGCCGAATCAGTGATCCGGATAGCATATCAAACCGCCAAAGTGCTGAAATCACATGACTTTGGTTCTCCAAACCACTGATTCGATTCGCAAAGCTCCGAAGTTTAATGAAGCAGTGTTTTGAAATTGGCCATTACTAGATATTGTTGAATGGTCATTATTTTGGGGTTTTTTTTGGCACACAAAATATTCTTGTGGCTTTATAATATTAAGGTAGAACCACTATACTTACATGAACAGATTCAAATATGTTTTTAGTACCTTAATGGATCTTGAGAGAGGAAGTACCATTGCTGGCAATGGAGGCCTCACTGAGCCATCGGATTTAAACAAAAATATCTTAATTTGTCTTCCGAAGATTAACAAAGGTCTTATGGGTGTGGAACGACATGAGGGTGAGTAATAAATTACATTATTTTCATTTTTGGGTGAACTAACCCTTTGAGGGTGGGAAAAATGGTCGGTGTGCCTGGCGCATTGTCTAAAAGGGTTGTCCCTGTTCTCTTAATGAGTCATGGGTGTGTTTTGGGCATAATGCACAATAAACCAGCCAGAGTCTTGTCTCCCATTCCCTTTAAAAGCCAGTTGTGCTCGCGCCATGGTGTATTCGCTATTTACAAGGCTTTAGACTTGACTTTTTGACTTTAGACCAGGTTTCAGCTGGTTAATGGCGCAGTCTATTTCAGCTGCCTCAAAATAGTAACGCGCCAACAATGCGCCTGGACACACCTCTTTTTCAGACCAGCATGCCCATGGGCGCACAAATGGGTGCAAATGCATTTGCTATTTAAACAAAGTGGCACGGGATGTGAAAATGATAACTGCGTCGGGCTGAAACTAGCAAAAAACACTTGCGTCGCACCTGGCACCGCATTGCGCCGGTTGTATGATAGGGCCCTATGTCTGTCTGTGGGTTTTGCAAATATTTCACCATAAAAAGAGGCATTAAAACTGTCGACAAAATCTCATAACTCCACCCCATCTCTATTGTGAATGAAGTGCTGCACTAGCTCTACTATTTTCAAATAGTGCACTTCCAATAACAAGCTACTTCTTTCAGTGAGCATGTGTAACATGACAAATGCTTCATTGCTATTTTTATGTAATATGTTATTGTTAGTAGCTAACTATTTTAAGTACTGTATCTTAACCTGACTACTACAGTTTCAAAATAACTCATAAGAATTTACTCACCCGCCCTCAAAAATGCAAATACGATTACGAGCTGCCTCACTTTGTGTTGAGGTAGCAGGCACGTCGTCAGTACTCTTCTTATCATTTTCCCCTCTTTCATTCGATGGTTCCTCTTTTACTTTGATGGGTGTGTTGGGTGGAGAGGCACATACCTACACTCCAGACAGACAGGCTAATTTACCAACACTGTAGAACATCTACACACCACTTACAAAACACATAGATATAAAAATGCAGATACTTTCTAAACTTTCAATATAATTTTTCATATACAAAAAAAATCTCAGTGATGCAATTATATGTTGAAATGAAAAATTACAGTGATGTTTACCTCTGACACACTGGTCGTTTTGCTGTCAGTAGGAACCAGCTTGTCAGTCATTGGTGTTGGAGCTGTAGCCATAGTGTATGTCTCAGCACTATGTTTCTGTTTGGAGCGCAGCAGAGACAGTAATATTTTGGTGGACAAGCCAGGTATATTGGGGTTATGTGTGCTAACACTCCATGAGGAATAGACCGAAGTTGAATCTCTATGTGTAGATGGGGTGGGCTTTGTGTAATTCAGATAGCACCAGCTGACAGATGTAGTTGTATGCAAACTTGGGTATGATGGTTCAGATCTTTCAGGACTTGTTACCCTTGGAGCATACCGGTGTCCTGCCTCTTTCCTTCCCTCCACCTTTATGTTTTCAGTTTTGTGTTGGATTAAGTTATGCTTGCTTAACTTTTCAGTTTCTGTTACTTCTCTTTGATCATTGTCCCTCCCTGCTGTCTCCACTGTTAGCCACTGTTTATTTTTTCCCTGACTCATCTCCTGAGATTTCTCATCACATTTGTTATCATCATCTTCCTTGTCATCCTCTTCTTTCTCCTCCTCCTCTTTCACCCGTTTTTGGTGCCGCTGTGCCTCTAAACTGAGTTCTAGACTACCTGCAGGTGACAGCATTCGCTTACTTCCTCCAGCACCGAGCTGCCCACAGCTGTCATCTGATGAAGTTCCTGCTCCATGCTCGAGAGGCAGCGGCAAGGGAATGTAGCTCTTGGGGATAGGTGAGGGCAGCCTAAGGTAAGATCTCTGAAGCTTGTCTTCCTCCAGCTTACCCATGATGACCATAGCTGTGCAGCAGATTGGATGTTGCGTTGTGGCTAAAATTTGTGAGATGGTTGTATACATGGCACTAGCATAGGTGGGAATGTGAGTCTGTAAGCGCACAGGCACTACAAGAGACACTACTGGCACAAGCTGTTGAAGGCAAGGAGCAATCACGGGATGGGCACTGTGGCGAATGACTAGCTGCTGCTGTGAATGACTGGGACTATGCAAGGAGGAAGGTGATGACCTAGACTCCCTGAAAAGAGGCCCTGAGGGGACCTGAATAGTCAGACCACCTGGCATGGGAAAGCAAACATCCTGAGCAACATCACTTGATTGAAGTGGGAATAAAGTGGTGAGTGGCTGAAGGGGTAGTCCCAGACGTTCTACATACTCTATTGGTCTTGGATGTAGCAGAGGTGGCTCACTGTGAAGGAAAGCTTGCTGAAACATCTGGGGGGAAACAACTGCAGAAATTGCTGTAGTGACTGGGAGGAATCTAGTGAGCTTACTTGGGGAACAAAAATCAGGGTTTGCTTGTTGTAGGGGGAAAACAGCTGGTGGGAGGGCAAGAGGGGATTGGAAAAGCTGCAAGGTCTTCCCTATTTGCTCTGAGCTAAGCCTAGAGGTCCTGCCTCCCATTCTATGCTCTGTGATTGTGAATGGAGGATGAATTGGGTAGGACTGGCAAACAGCTGAGACACCAGGTTTAGTAGATGGCTCCTCCTGGTCAGGCTCACCAAGGGTTCCATGCTTCACCAAGAGACATTTCCTCCTCTCCTTCCAAGTAGAAGAAATGCGCTCTAGAGAAAGGGAGCCATAGTCAAATGACTTACTTCTTGTTTCTTCTACATGTGCAGGGTGTTGAGGACTTGCAGATGCTTGTTCAGATGTTGAACGGCGCATCTCTCTCTGAGAATGATGGTGCTGGTGGAGACTTGATGGAACGGTCAGCATGTGAGACCCTTGGGAGCTCCATGTACCACTTTGCATCTCAGAATCTGGCCTTCCTGATTCCTCAAAGGATGCAGATCGACTGGAGGCATGGGAAACATTGCTCTCTTGGCTTGGGCTATGTGGCAGGGATACTGACTCAAAGCTAGATTCTCCGGATGATTGTGTTGCCTCAGCCAAACGGAGGCGCTTCTTCTTTGGCGGTAGCTTCTCTGCAGGGAGCTGAGACAGACTTTGGCTACGCTGAGGCCACTGGAATTCCTCCACCTTCTCTGACTCTTTTAAGATGTACGTGTTCACTGGATGAGAGACCATCTCGGTATCTGGCTCCTCTGTAACCAGAATTTCTGGCACTTGAATGTTGGGTTGCCGGATTAACCGGGATGTGAAGGATGGTTTTGGCTCCTGTGATGGCTCATGTTCTGGCTCTGCTTCCTGATTTGCCATTGAGATGTTTTCCTGTTTTTCAAAGGATCTGGTATGCTGGATAACAGAAATTTCCTTCCAGTGACCCCTACGTTCTAGCTCACTCTGTGAAAGGCCACAAGGTGTGCCCTGATTATCAATACTGCCTAGCATTAATGGAGACTGGGTACTGAAAGACACAGTTGTTGGACCCGGACTGGGAGGGTCTTCCTCAAGACTTTCCTCTTTTTTTTTCCTCTTGCGCACAGCCATTGCCATGGCTTTGAACTTGTAGCTCATAATCTGTGGCTGATTCTCAATAAAAGAACTGCCTTCCTCATGCGGGTCGTGTGGAGATTTACTCATACATGCTAATCTGTGTTCTGCGTAAGAGTCCTGCTTCTTCAAGCGAGCACCACACATTTCACACTCACATAGGTGGAATTCCTTATCTTGCTTTTTTCCTGATTCAATTTCTTTCAAACAAGGAGGAGGATCTGCATCTTCTATAATGAGGTCCACTCCAACTGGCACCTCAATAGCAGGTTGGCGTCGTAACATTCGTTGATGTGGCCCAATCCTCATTTCAGCTGCTATGGCCTGCTGATCATCAAAAGAATGACTGAGACGAAAGCTTTGTGAAGGTGTATCTGAAGTATTATCAGAAGATGGCACTGATTGACTCCTATAGAGAAGAGCACTGGAGCTCTGCCCAGCCAAAGTTTCCGTTTGAGCCAAGTATGAGCCAGGTAATTCACCTGCAAAACTACCAGGAATAAGTTGTACAGCAGAGCCACAAGAGCCTGGGGCATCTGCTTTTGGTTCAAAAACACAGGGTTCTTTGGGTGAGGAGAACTTAACTGACTCAATGCTACTTCTTCTAGAGAGCGAGGAACGTCTTGGTTTGACACTGTCAATTTCACTTGTATCCACCACAGCTTCATTTATAGTGATTAGCTTGGTTATATGCTCAATGACTTGTGTCTTAGGAACAGTGAAAGGGATTGATTTTTCTTGTTGACCTGAAGATGAAGATAATTGCAGTTGTTGATGTGGAATTCTTTGTTGTTGTCCAAGTCGTCCATACTTTCCTAGAATTATCTCAGCATATGTTTTAGCACTTGCATTTGGTGGGCTCACTTGGGAGAGCTCAGCACTCCCAGAACTGGAAAAATAGCCAGATTCTGTGCTCCCCTTACTGCCAGGACCCAGTGAGGATCGTGTTTCATCTGAAGAGGTTCTTGGAGCTCGCTTCCTCTCGCTTAATCTCATTGCTAACCTTTGCTTGACCGCCTGTGAATCCTCAGTTTGGGGACCCTCCTCTATGAATGACAATTCCACTTTGCAACTTTTTTTCAGAGTTGGCCTACCCTGTGAGGTAGACTGTTGGTGTTCCCCTGTCTCATCCTCAGAACCTGTACTCTCTCCTTCCGTACCCTCATCTTGATCATCTCCCAATGCTCCACCTTCTGGCCCAATAAAACTGGTCTCTTCACGACTCGAGGCCATGCCTGCTTTTATTCGATGAGCATGGGATTTGCGGTGTTTATACAGGTTGCTTTTGGTCTTGAAAGAGAAGCCACATGGGACACATGGATAGGGTCTCTCTCCTGTGTGGGATCGGATATGTTTTTGGAGGACGCTAGGCTTTGCACAAGGACGACCGCAGTATGTGCACACATATTTCCCTGGTTTTTGGGGTTTCCGTTCTCGTCTACATGGGGTGCCTTCCTGTACTTCCACACTAGGAAGAGACTGAGTTTGATGAATATTATGAATTTGGGGAGATGGTTCTCCCAGGGCAGAACAGCTGCCTCTTGAAGGACCAGGAACTTCTGAAAGCTGCCAAGATGATCCACTTGCCTGTGACTGTTGCTGCTGCTTCTGCCTTTGGAGCATTTCAAAGCGTTTTGGCTGCCTGTGTTGAAGACGGCCATGTGATCCATGGACAGATTGCGAGGTAGCTTGTTGCTGTAAATGAGGCAGCTGTGCTGCTAACAAAGACTCTGATGATGGCTGCTGTTGCCCACCAGACCGCTCCCCATCGGTTGACTGCTTTTCCTCTGCCTCCATAGGATATGGGGAGGAGGCTTCAAGGATGCTATGGGAATGCTACTTTGAGCACCAATCTGATAAACATCATTGCATCAATACTCTTCCGATAGGAAAAAGTCTTTACACTCGCTTTAGGGGGCTAATTGTGTTATGCCATAATTAATGTAAGATACCGGATAATGTCTTAACTGACAAAGGCATAATTAAACAGTGTCAGTATGCAGCCGCCATATATGTGAGTGCTGGTTGTTTGCCAAATGTCTCCTCTCCTGTTCACAAACAGCCTTGGGGAAATTCATCATTATGTGTCTTTTGGGCTGATGCCTGGCAAAGGGGCTTGACAAAGAATGTCTCAAGATGCTTTTGAGGCACTTTCTCTGCTGACACGTGAATAATTATTCAAGACCTATTTGTCTCCCATCTTCAGGTTGTCACATGTTAGAACTTCACTGGCCCTGCAGAGACACAGAAACATAAAATAAGTGGTGAGTTGTTATAATAAATAGTGTTGGATAAGCTATACAAAAATGCTAAGCTAAGCTACCAACTACTGCTTAGCTACTTTTGAATAATTCATTTAAAAGAATCAACTAAAAAGAGAGATTAATTTGCAAATCATACTGTATATCCAAATTCCTGATTCTAAACTTCTAAGGAAAGAATACCAGAGACATACTTTTTTACAACATTCAAATGGACAGTGAAACATGCTACTTAATTGATGATAAATTTACATGATTTTATAGTAACAATAATAATTAATAATAATAATAATAATAATAATAGTAACACTACCACCCTTAACATCTTGCTGTCACAAAATCCTACTGAAATGTTAAAAACAAAATGCAAACAACACAAATGAAAAACACTAAATTCTGAGCTTTGAGATTGATAGTTTGGTCAAAGTAAAGCCATAGCTGTAAAGTGATCCATGCTGATGTAGAGCCAGTGGTTTCAAAATGATCTCATAAGCATACACAAGGAAATTGCTTAATTTCTTTGACCTATAGTATTTCTCTTTTAAACTTCCAAACTGTTCCTTGCACACACAATATGAGACCGGATATGTAACCTTAGCTTCGTAAAAAAGAGGTTGTAACAAGTTGTCATCCTTTCAGCAAAAACAAAAACAAGAATTAATAATAAAAAAGACATACATCATACAAGAGACTATGACAAGACATCAGGAGTGCTAGACAAAACACTTGTGTCTTTAATCTATTAACATGGTGTCTTGAAATACACTCATAAATAAGAGCATTGATGTTTACCCACCAGAGGGAGTTCAATCAGCAAATGAGACTATATGTGACCCTGGACCACAAAACCAGTCATAAGGGTCAATTTTCTGAAATTTAGATTTATACATCTGAGATAAAACTATTTGAATATCTGGAACCTGAGGGTGCAATAAATAAATAAATAAATAAATATTGAGAAAATCGCCTTTAAAGATGTCCAAATGAAGTCCTTAGCAATGCATATCCACTCAAAGAATTATTTTTTGATATATTTATGGTTAGAAATTTGCAAAATATCTTCATGGAACATGATCTTTACTTAATATCCTAATGATTTTTGGCATAAAAGAAAAATCAATAATTTTGACCCAAACAATTTATTGTTGACTATTGCTACAAATATACCTGTGTGACTCATCATGACTGGTTTTGTGGTCCAGGGTCACATATTTTAGACTACATTTTAAGATGCACAACAAATCCATAAACAGTAGTTTGTATAATTTAATTTTGAACATTTTGTGATTTCTTAGCACTCTAAGAAGAACAGATTTGTCAGAAAATATGGTTATTGTTTTTGTGAATAATTCAACGTTTCAGTTTCTGATTAAACTGGCAAATATACATACTTTTTAAATTCGTATTTGAGTCTTGTTGAGTTCTTTTCCAGATAAAATATCAAAGTTTATCCCATCATTTTTTAAATTTTGTGAGGTTTATGCTAAAAAAAAAAAAAAAAAAATCCTTTTTGACAATGTGGTTAAAAACAACTTTATTCAATATTTATATTTTACTTCCAGTAAATTTATCGCATTTAAATATTAGGATTTTTAAATATTTATACTGGAAAACATTTTGAGTGAGGGGCCTTAAAAATTTTACATATATTCACAAAAACTACAGCATCTTAGGTTCCATTTTTTGGTGTTCACTGTGAGAAAGGTAGGGAGCAGAAAAGCAGAAAAACAAAAAAACAAAAACTGCTTTCCTCTTGAAATAACTTGACAGATTCTTGACTGAGTTTGCTTTCTCAAACAGCTGCTGCTGGCTGAGTGATGCGCAACAATTTAATGAGCTTTCTCAGAGCAGAGGTAGGCTTTGGTTACATAGTGTTTTTATCAACAGCAAGCAATTATTGAAGATACAACAACACTAAGACCTTCATCATTATTCATGACAAAGGTATATAATTGACTTCAAAAGGACTGAACCACAAATTTATAATGAACGCATCTGATTTGCACAGGTTTATTACTGTGATTGGGGCATGCTGTGCATTATAGAATTACACTGCTTGATTACTGGAATTTTCATCTGGATTGATACAAACAGATGTAAACTAGAAGGGCACAGAGAGAGACAAATGTAGACAGGAGACATTGTTGTTATCACTCCATAATGGATGTCCATACATCAAAGATCAGTGCGAGACAGCCTAATGACCTCTGACACTGTATTGATGTGGTTCTTAAACAAGGCGATTAAGAGGGTTTCGGATGGGGAGAGCGCAATGTGAATTATTCATGGCTGTCTATGAACAATGCACTGGACTGGGAGACCCAGCATTACAGCATTTTCAATGCAGACAAGGAAACACTGAAAGGAAGTTCATACACACATACAAATCTCAAATCACTCAGATCCCATTTCAGTGATAAACAAAGCAGAAGAAGAAGAAAAAAAAAGATATGATTTTCATATTTTCATAATTCATATAACTGGAAAAAATGAGCCATTTATATTCAATTCAAGATTATTTATATAATGCTTTTCACAATACATATCGTTTCCAAGCAGCTTTACAAAAAAATGGTTGTTTCAGTGTTATAATTAGTAAGTATTCTGTTAACAGCCAGAGATGAGAGTGTCAAAGTAATGTCCATATGGCAGTGATAAACAGCTATAATATGTTATGTGGTTAGTTAACATTATGTAATGAATGATCAATCTCATAAATTGTCTGCATTAGAAAAGTGACCTGAAGTCAACAGGAATTGGTGATTTCTGGCTTCATTCCATTACTAACAAGAAATAAGTATTGTATTAATTGAATATTAGCTTGATTAGGTCTAATCTCACTTGAATTGTAATAATGATAATGAAATTGGAGCAACAGACAGAATGATAATGAAACTGTGACATAAGAAAAAAAAGTGGAAGTAAAGGGTTTGGACTGTGCTTATCAAATAAATTAGTAAATTAATTAATAAACCAATAATGCTGGAACTTGAATACTGGAAATCCAAAGAAAAAGACACTCATTTTGCACTACTTTTTACAACAGGTTCATGTAACATCAACAACAGAGAGACAGAGAAAAAACAAATCCAGACAGAGGTCAAGTGAAGAATGAACTGAAAGCACAAGGAGAATTTGACAAAAGATGATGCAAGATACCATCTCTTTATTCAAACATATGGAGGAAGAGGGAGTATCAAACACCTGGGACATCCTCAAGCTGACATACAGACCCTGCTGTACTGACACTTCACTCACTTCCTGTAATGTAATTTACATTAATGTAAAAGTTAAAAATATAAAAATAAAGTAAAATAAAATAACTTTCACTTTTGCAATTACTTTTTCACTAATCTAAGACAAAACACCAGTAAACAACCACCTACACTCTTAAAAATAAAGGTTTCAAAAGGGGTTTTACGAAGTGTCAAAATAACTTTTTTTTTTTTGGTCCCCCAGAGAACCAGTGAATATCCTTTTTTTTTCTTAGTGACATTGAAAAAAAAAAATTCAAAAGAACATTTTTTTCCACTATAAAGAACCTTTTAATGAATTGGAAAGGTTCCATGGATGTTAAAGGTGCCATAGAACTTCTTTTAAAAAGATGTAATATGAGTCTAAGGTGTCCCCTGAATGTGTCTGTGAAGTTTCAGCTCAAAATACCACATAGATTTTTTTAATTAATTTTTTTAACTGCCTATTTTGGGGCATTAACTATGCACCGATATATAGGTTGCGGCCCCTTTAAATCTCGTGCTCCCCTGCCCCGGAGCTCGCGCTTGCCTTAAACAGCAAACACAAAGTTCACACAGCTAATATAACCCTCAAAATGGAGCTTTACAAGATGTTCATCATGCATGCTGCGTGCATGGATCGGATCATGTGAGTATTGTATTTATTTGGATGTATTACATTTGATTCTGAATGAGTTTGAGGCTATGCTGCGTGGCTAAAGCTAACATTACACACTGTTTGAGAGATTTATAAAGAATGATGTTGTGTTTATGCATTATACAGACTGCAAGTGTTTAAAAATGAAAATAGCAACGACTCTCTTGTCTCCGTGAATACAGTAATAAATGATAGTAACGATGGTAACGATGGACATTAGCAACATGCTAACAAAACATTTAGAAAGACAATTCACAAATATCACAAAAAATATCATGTTATCATGGATCATGTCAGTTATTATCACTCCATCTGCCATTTTTCACTATTGTTCTTGCTTGCTTACCTAGTCTGATGAATCTGCTGTGCACATCCAGATGTTAATACTGGCTGCCCTTGTCTAATGCCTCAATCATGGGCTGGCATATGCAAATATTGGGGGCGTACATATTAATGATCCCAACTGTTACGTAACAGTCTGTGTTATGTTGAGATTCGCCTGTTCTTCGGAGGTCTTTTAAACAAATGAGATTTATATAAGAAGGAGGAAGCAATGGAGTTTAAAACTCAGTGTATGTCTTTTCCATGTACTGAACTCTTGTGATTCAACTATGCCAATATAAATTCAATATTTACTTCTAGGGCACCTTTAAAGGTTCTTAAAATTTATCTAATGCATGAGAACCAATGACGTTCATTCTCGTGTGTTACGCAGCGCATTTGAGCTTCTGCACGAACCAATGAGGTTTGTTTTTGTGCAGCAAGCAAACTTATGGTTGAGCTTCCGTTTATGTTCGCTGATGAATGTTTATGTGAATAAAAGCCTAAAATTCAATCTGTTCATCATATAAAGTGATTGAATCTCCTCAGAAAATTTGGACTAAACTGCTCGATTCATTAGTTTTATGATCTCTTTATGAACTTTTTGAAGCGACAAAAGTTGTAGTATCATGGACTGTAAATTGAGGGACAGAACATTTCTCATATTTCATTAAAATATCAATTTGTGTTTCAAAAAAAGTCTCTGAGTAAATTATGACAATTTGTTTCATTTTTGGGAGAACTAACTCTTTTAAGTGTAGTTAGTATTAATCTTGCACAGATGTTTAAAATTCAAGGAAAAATGGTAACATAGTTTTGGTTTCACTTTTAAGATTTGTTGGCATAGTAATCTGATCTGGATCATGTATCATGGATGAACTAGTAAACCAGCATTCGTATGCAAGTCTCACACATTGAGAAGATAATGTAAAATGAATGTGCTTGAGTATAGGAAAAAACAAAACCGCCGAGCCATTTCTTAGAATAGCCCACAGAAGCTTATAGACAGGAGTGGAAAAACACATTTTAAAGCTCTTTTTTTTTCTTTCTCTGCCTCCCACTGTCCTAGTGACAACTCGCCAGATTTGATAACAGAAATGTCACCTTGTTCGTCGTATGTTAATTGCTCCACCAAGAATGATATAAATATCTCCCGACTGGATGTGGTTGGCTCGCTTCTAGTGGTTTCCAGGTTAGCTGACCCTGCTGCTGTGGAACATGGGTTCTTTAATGGAGTTGAGAGTAGATTCAAGGACCCTAGAGGCCACATGGCAGCTTGTCAAGACTGTAATACATAAGGAGACCATCTTGATTCAAGAAGCTAATTTTGTCTAATGCTTGTATAATTACAATACAAAATTGATGGCAGTGTTATGGCTTTTAAGTGATCATAATAATCCAATCACGCTGTATATGAAATATTATTCATTGTCTTCATCATGTCTGGCCCATTAAAATTGTGTTTTTTTATTATTAGTTGAGCAGAATGACGGATAAAGAGTTAGTGCTTCTCTTTCCAGCTCTTACTCTTGGCAACCTGGCTCCGGTTCCCATGGAGACCGTCCTACAGCTAGCCGCGGCAGATGGAGGGTGAGCTGGAGGTCTAAATTTGTCCCCCAGCATCCTATCTGAGTGTAGTGGCACGCCGGCAAGAGGAAGTAGATAAACAGGCTGACCTCCACACGCCAGTGGCAGAATCTCATGACCCCACGTGTCCCCTTGCTGAGACCTCAACATGTTCATCAAAGACAAACCGGAGGAGGCGGTGCCGCTGGCCCATTCTGCCAGAAGGCCCCTCCTGAATGTCACGCTGCAGGAGTCATAGGCACACCTCACCACCCCGCCTGTACTGGCACAAACATCAACATTCAGTAAAGATCATGGGGGGAAAGACATCACGACCCCTCTGGACCGTGCTGGTTATCGTCCCTGTCCAACAAACAGGAAACATCCTGACGGAATAATCACTAGTGACTTGTTTAATTAGGTGCCAGGAACAGCTATGTTTACAGACTATGGGCAGACGATATGAATATCATTTGCTTATGCAAAACAGTCCGCTAACGCAATCTATTCATGTATAGTTGACTGTAAAAGCATAGAATTACACCTTGTGACTGTTCTCAGAACAAGGACCTCACGTGGATGACCACATGCCACACCCTGTTGCAGGCCTGCTGTCTGTTGGCTCTGGGAAGTTTGTGCTTGTGTGGACACCGTGATTGAATTACTACAAAAAAAGTGTTCGCTCTAAATCTGAACAAAGACATGAGCTTTTCCAATTTTGTGTAAGTATACAGCCCAAAAGCAAAGCTGAATTTGGACAAAAGAGTAGAACAAATAAATAGGCTTTAGGATTTAAGATATCAAAAAAGAGAAAAGGGACAAATGCATTAATAGCTTAGTATGTAATACAAAGAACAAAATATACTGTACAGCACTGTTCAAATGTTTTTTGTTCCTCTTTTTTTTTTTTAAGAAATTGAATACTTTTATTCAGCAAGGACACATTTAATTGATCAAAAGTGACATTTACAGTGTTACAAAAGATTTCTTCCAAATAAATGCAGTTCTTTTGAACTTTGTATTCAAAGAATAAAAAAAAAAAAAATGTATCAGTTTCCACAAAAAAATTGAGCAGCAATGTTTTCAACATTGATAATAATAAGAAATGTTTCTTGCGCATCAAATCAGCGTATTAGAATTCCGATGGAATAAATTACATTTTAAAATATATTAAAATAGAAAACAGTTATTTTAAAGTGTAATAATATTTTACAATATTGCTATTTTATTTTGCTCAAATAATTACAGCCTTGGTGAACATGTGAGACATTAAGAAAAAAATAAATACTGACTCCAAACTTTTGAACGGTAGTGTACATATATGGTGGCATTTTATCTGTTTTTATAGTTTCACAGCCCTCCATCCCTGATATATATTTCAAAGCAGCTATTTTAAAATGCAAGGCGAGGAAACAAGTCAAGTCATGTAACATTTATATATAGTGCTTTATACAATTCAGACTGTTGCAACACTATTTTCTTGTTTATTACTGTGGAGCTAACAGACTAACAGCCTAATATAAGCAAAACAGGCCTAAAGGGGTCATGAATTGAGAAATCAAATTTTCTTTGAGTTTTTGATATCAAATGGTCATACTACAGGAATATACAGCAAGTTTCAGAACTGAAAGCTTTCTTCTTAGTCCAAAAACAAGAAAACCAAGCCCAGATTATGACTGGTTGTGGAATGTGCCTATTTATACGTCATAGATAGTTGAAAGACCACCTCTGCAGAAGAAGATCAACGCCTACATCTACATTGTTACTACTGTAGCCAGTAAGTGTACAGATTATGTGTACATGTCTAACCAAAATCACCAGTTATCAGTGATTTCTGATATGTAATGATTCATGTACAGTGTTCTTTGTCTCAAAATCGTTTATAGTCATTAAATCAAACCAGTGACTAAGGGAGTTTTCACGCCTGAGCGTTTGTTTCGGAAACTGGTGCGTTTTCTCCCTTGGCTCGGTATGTTTAGGCATATGTGAACACGGCAATCGCGCTCGGACCGCACCAAAACAATCGTTCCGAGATCGCCTGAACGAGGTGGTCTCAGCCCAATTGCAAACAAACTCGGAAACGGTTCGCTTGTGGTGTGAAAGCAATCTGACCCAACGGACCAACGAACCAAACGATATCATATTTCATAATGGGAAATGTGTTATATAAAATGCAGCAGTGTTTGATTATGTGAGAGAGCACATTAGTCAGGCTACTGCAGTTAAAAACCAAGAGCGCCTCTTCATCTTAAAACATTGTGTAATCACGCTTCTCTGTGCAAGAACGCTGTCTCGACGAAGCCTCGATTCCCGCTCTAGCTGCATTATAACATTCATATACAAGTGTTTGCATGTGTCTCGACACAGTCTATAAGACAGCGCAGGGAGATACAGAGAGATTGTGCTTGAATTAGAACTAATGTAGTACATAATTTAACAGGAATGGCGGCTACATTTGTATAGTGTTTGGTGTGTCTCGATAGTAGGTACTAAACAAGCTACAGTATGCTCATGATGCGAACTTGTCAATCATTATAATCATCATTATGGATGATGCAGAGCAAACTCTGACCAATAAGGGGACAGTTGTACAGGCATGTGACTTGCATAAACACATTTTGGTACACTTTGAAATATTGCCTTGTGAAAGGAAACCGAACCAAGAAGAAAATGCAACATTGTAACAAATTAAGTCCCTGTTTAGGAACAATGCAATCGATCTACAGGTGTGAAAACACCCTAAATGGTCAACTTCATATTGTTTCTCTTAGTAGGATGAAAATAATTATTTAAACTGTGATTAAATTATATGTAGAAAGTGATCAAAGAACGCTCCCTTTACAATCGCTGGAGCTGTCAATCAAACAGTGCGAGGTTTGTCAGTGAGGAAGAGTTCTGGACTCTTGCCAAAACTCCCGTTTGAATCAATGAATCTCTTGTTTACATTATTGTGTTTGCACTGTTACTTATGATGAAAGCATTCGTTAGTGTGCAGAAATCAAGTTACAATGAAGAGACCATTGCATTCATGCACCCAACATGTCTGTCATTGGCTATATGCTCATCACTGCAACCTTTCATGCCATGATCTCAATATAATGCTATAACCAACACTTTTCACAATTAGTAAACTTTGAGAACTGTAATAGTAAACATTCTAAAAGTTTTCAAGACTTCCACATGTAATACTTAGCTATTTTCATAAGCAAAGATGTTAGCCAATCACAGCAGTGGATGTTTACATTGAAGTCTCACAGTAGGACAAGCCCCTTAAAACAGAGCGTTCAAATCAGAGGGCTAAAATCAGGGTAGGAAAAATGCCTTTTATTTCTAAATTATGGCAATTTTTGATGTGAAAGTCATACTAACCTAATAAGTGTACACCAGGAAACATTATAAAATAATAAAATAATGCAGTTCATGACCCATTTAAAAATGTGGGGCTACATATATCTGGAACTATGCATCACAAGAAAGCACCACACCTGCTGAATAACTATAAACTATTTGGTTTACCCCATAGACATTCAGATGCTGACAGACAGACTTGTGAACAGGGGAGTTCAAGAGGCTTTTTGTGTTTACTTTGATTAAGGAGCAACAAGGGCAAATCAGGTCAGCAGGTCTTCAGTTTCACCAGCCCAAGGTGCTTTCTGAGCAGGTATGCGTATCAGCAAAAAAGCACAAGCCATGCTGGATCCGTTTTATTTGTTCAGCCTCACGTTTTAGAACAGAAATTAACAGTTTTAAATGAATAGTTCACCAAACTAAAATGCACCATAAAAGTATCATAAAGGTTCTATACAACTTTTCAGTTCAAGTTTATTTGCATAGTACTTCTCACAATACATATTGTTTCAAAAGTAGCTTCACAGAAAATGCATGTTTTAATGTTACTTGTGCACATTTTCCAGATCATCTGAAGTCATCCAATAGCTTTTTGTGAGGAACAGACCAACATTTAAGTCATTATTAACTAAAAGTCTTTACATCTGTCCTAGTATTTATTGGTGCATTCATAAGAGGCCATAAGATATGTCTGATTCATGAATCATTCTATTGAAACCAGTTCAAAAAAACAGTCTAAATGGCTCATTCACAAAATGGATTGATATGGCTCACTGAAAAACATGCATTTCTGCACACATTAGCTAGCATATGGTTTCATAAGACTTGAAATACAGTACACAAATCATATGGACCATTTTTATCATACCCTTATGGTGCTTTTCATCCTTTTTAAAAGCTTAAAATGCTTAACTGCACATTGCTTGTAATTGCATGGAAAACAGTTTTCAAAATGTATTCTTTTTGAAAGAATAGAAAGAGTCGTACCAGTTTAGAACAACTGAGTAAATAATGAAAGAATTTTCATTTTAGATGAACTATTCCTTTAAAAAGTTTTAGACTGGTTAGATAATAAAGAAATACTAGGTGACACATGCCTACTTTAAGCGTACTGCTAAACACAGCCACTCAGGGCTTCCATAGTAACCCGAGACAAAGAATGAGAAAGATGAGCTGTGCGAGTTTCATTCATTTACATTCACGGAGGAACAAGTGGAACGGCTCAGTCTTCCAAGCCACCCACAACATCGTGTTCACGGGCCCGTCAATCACCTCACCCTTCGGCTTTCAGAACACAGGGCTGATAGGAAAATTCCACCCACATCAGGAAGTGAAGCAAGCAAAGTCTCTAACGGGGAGCGACGGTGAATCAGATGGCCCCCAGAACTCTAACAAGCGCAAGGGCCGGCCCACACAGCCGCCGCTGAGCGCTCTGATATGATTAGTCATACTCCGGCTGCATATCTGAGCTTCTTTATTCCCTCGTTACCGCCACCTCTCAGGTCTCTCCTGGCTTTAACTTTCCAAAAACAAAGCAGCGTTAATGAGGAAGCCTCTCTGGGCTTTTCACATATGCACTTTACCTGTACTTCACGTCCTCTTCCTGTTTGAGGGATTCTCTGAGACATGGAACATAAGGGCCTTGGACACCACAAAGAGCTCTAGCTCCCCATATTTGACACACTAGCACACAGTTCTAGAAGCACTGTTTTTGCCCTAAAGATCATACAAATCACACAGCCTCAGGCGGTTTCAACTCAGCAGGTTCTTACAACTGAAACAATTAGTTAACTGAAACAGTTACAGATAACAGCTCAAACACTTTAAAAGCTAGTTTATGAGCGGTAGAACCTATTACATGCGATTACATACATACAGAATGAGTGATTTGTGACAAATTTCCCTTCCTGTATGTACAGAACATGTGAAAACATGAAAAAAAAAAAAAAAAAAAAAAAAAAAATCGCAAATGTTCTCAGTTTTTTTTTTTTTCTTCCAGTAAATATCTAAACATCATTTACTCACCCTCATGTTGTCCCAGACTCGTAATACAAATTCATCTTTGGAACACAAATGAAAACATTTGAATGAATCTAATAAATCTAAGCTATTTCATTCAACTATGACTTTGTCGCTTCTAAGTTCATAAAGAGATCATAAAACTGATCCATACGAATTGAGCAGTTTAGTCCAAATTTTCTGAAGAAAAACAATCGCTTTATATGATGAACAGATTGAATTTAAGCTTTTATTTACATATAAACATTCATCAACGCACACATCAGTTATGGAAAACAGAAACTCAGGCATGTTTGCTTGATGTGCAAGAACCAGTGAGGTTCACTCTTGTATGTTCCGCAGCACATTTGAGCTTCCGCAAGAACCAATGAGGTTTGTTCTCATGCTTCAAAGCAGGTATGGTTGAGCTTCCGTTTGTGTTCGCTGATCAATGTTTAGGTGAATAAAAGCCTAGATTCAATCTGTTCATCATATAAAACTTTCGAGTCTCTTCAAAAAATTTGGACTAAACTGCTTGTTTCATATGGATTAGTTTTGTGATCTCTTCATGAACTTTTTGAAGAGTCAAAGTGATAGCTGCATGACAGAATGAAAGCTCTCAGATTTCATCAAAAAGATTGTCATTTGTGTTCCGAAGATGAACAAAAATCTTACGTGTTTAGAATGACATGAGTGTGAGTAAATAATGACATAATTTTCATTTTTGGGTGAACTTACACATATATATTTAAAAGTAAAATAATGAATATTATTAATTAGATTTATTCATATAAATAAGTACACACACATATTTTATATATATATATATATATGTGTATAAAGCGATTTGTATATATGTATATACACACACACACAGCTATGGAAAAAAAAAGAGTAGCCTGGACTATCTGTTGAATACCTCCCATTCAAAAAACGGATAAAAAAAATATATATATATATATATATTTTTTTTATCCGTTTCTTGAATGGGAGGTATTTAACAGATAGTCCAGGCTACTCTTTTCCATACAAATTTACAATCAAAGTAGAAGCACAAAAGGAAATCAAAGGGTTTGGAAAGACATACAGATGAGTATATATTATTGCCATTAATTCAGGATATATAATCTTATGTTAAATTGACTAAAGAAAAAAAAACTTAAGATATGATCTTGTTTTAAAGATGTTTAGATATCTTTACTGGGGGAAAAAAAACAATTAAGAAAATGTTTTTTACAGTGTGCGCGCGCACACACACACACACACACACACACACACACACACACACACACATTCAGTCCTGTGTAACGTAACTCAGATGCCACGCATTCATAAAATGTGATGACATCAAACTTAAATGCAGCGTTAACAAAAACAGTCAAATACTCACTCTGAAAGCTGATCCCTTTTAGTCTAACAATTCCAGTTAGTGTCCGTTATCCACACATAACAGAGCGTACAGTCGATTAGACGGGAGGTAGTGCCGTCCATTACCTGAGGAGTTGTGCCACCTCACACTGCTAAAGCATGAATGAAAGCCACCAAACGACACGGCGGATATGAATGTTTGTGTGTGAGTGGGTGTACTTCTGTGAAGTGAGTGAGGGGGAGGAGGGTGAAGAGGGGAGAAAGACAGAGAGAGATGGGAGGGGGAGAGAAAGAGTGAGAAAGACAAGGAGTACGAAAGCGAGTGGGTGTGAGAGAGACATGGAGACACATGGCGGGAACGAGGTGGCGGAAAAGGGTGTGTGAATGAATACGGTCACAGTGATTGAATAACAGGCTTCTTCTCCGTGTACAAGGACAACCAGGAGCTTTATTGTTGTGATAGCCAATGATGCATTTCTGGCTTCGTCAGTTGGTCAAGTACTTCATTACAGGGCCATGAACTCCAGAGACACTGATGGGGACATGTCTCCTCTTCAGTATTCAGAATAGTAGACTAACTCATTGACCGAATCTTAAATGTTTACTTTTAGTACCAGCAAATCTTAAATATGTGGTTATATTCTTGGCTTATTCATATTTTAATTTACAAATAAAACATGGAGTTTGAGACATACAACAAAATATGATTTCTTACACAATGTATCGGTCATTACTTTTTAAAATAGCAACATTTTAACAGACAGGAATCAGAATGTTAACAATTATACCATTTAATTTTCTTTCCTTAAAAACATTATAATAAATATAATATAATAAATATAATATAATATAATATAATATAATATAATATAATATAATATAATATAATATAATTAATATAATTAATATAATATAATATAATATAATATAATTAATAATATAATATAATATAATATAATATAATATAATATAATATAAAATATAATATAATATAATATAATATAATATAATATAATATAATATAATATAATATAATATAATATAATATATAATATAATATAATAATATGTGTGTGAGATTAAAACAGAAAAAAACAATAATATTAAGAAATATTATTACAATTTAAAATAATGTTTTAGCATATTTTATAAAAAAAAATGGAAAAGTTGAATTTTCAATATTAAGTGTCACTTGATCTTTCAGAAATCATTCTAATATGATTTTGATTATCAAGAAATATTTCTTATTAATGGTAAAAAAAAATGTGCCGTTTGATATTTTTGTGGAAACCTTTGCCCTAACTTATTAACTTATTATGTGGAAACTTATTAATTTTGTTTTTATTAACATTATGATCAATTAAATGCATCCTTGCTGAATAGAAGTATTAATTCCTTTAAAAAAAAACTTTTGAAGTGTAGTAAATATATACTGTTTAATATTATAGGTGATACATTGATTGTAGATTTTTTTGTCTCAGTACACAAGAAACAGTGAGTACTGAACTCCACTGCATTTATCAAGGGTAGGTCGTATGATGTCATTTCACAGATGGAAATGCATAACTGTCAGATCACCTCAGTTTGGTCTTCTTAACTGAAAAAGCACAGCTCCATATTTGGATGATGACATCATGATGAGCGGGACTATTGGCTGGGTGGAGTTCTCAACTATGGAAGCACATGTGAGTATGTGAAAGTGTGCAAGGAAGCATCTGCCACTCTAAAGAATTAGAACTGATTTTAAGCCAGAAAAGATGCTCTAAAATTTCAGAAGGAATTTGTAAGATGTTCCTAGATATTGAGAGCAACTATGATTTTGGGAAAAACAGAGTTTGATATACAGTACTGTACGAAAGATTCAAAGAAAGCTACATACCACAACTGACATAACTACAGTCCAACTCTCAACTATTTAAACAATTATCTTTTAGTTGTCCGCACATATTAACACTCACACATCCACACGTTTCACATTTAACAGCTCTGAGTGTGAATGGAGGTCACAGTTATAGGAAATTCCTCCAAGAATGTGAGCTGTGGCTCACAAAAGTTCCTGCTGCACAAACAGAGAGCCGTGATGGTGCATTGTGGGCCGATGAATAAACATAAAATGGGGCTTTCCCAGTGAACGGATATCATGAGCACTAAGAATCCTGGGAGAATTGAACTGCTTTTCTCATGATGCCAGCAGCACTAAAAACACTTTTTATTAAATGTTTTCATCACAAGGTTTCCCTGATTCTTGATTTTTAATTTATGCCACTGCGTTCTATTCTGGTTTCAAAAAGTACTAAAACAGTTGGAAAAAAAAAAAAAAAAGGAAACAAAATCTAATGAGAATGTATGGAAAGAAATAGCTTTTTGTTTTCTACAGAAAGTGTCATATAAATTTCAAACTAGGGACTAAAGACAAACCATAATATGTAGCTAGTATGAAGTGTTTAAAATAAAAAAAAATAAAATAAAAATAAATAAATAAATAAAATAAAATATTGATCAGATATTTAAAATTAGGCGGCAAAATATGTAGCCATTATGAAGTGGTTTAATAATAAAATAAATAAAATAAAATAAAATAAAATAAAATAAAATAAAATAAAATAATAAAATAAAATAAAATAAAATAAAATAAAATAAAATAAAATAAAATAAAATAAAATAAAATAAAATAAAATAAAATAAAATAAAATAATAAAATAAAATAAAATAAAATAAAATAAAAATAAAAATCTTGAAACACATATTATATTTATATAAAAATAAACCCATAAAAGGTCAAATTTGGCCCCTGGAATTGATTTTGAGAGACTTTATTGCTATTTTTCTGCTTGTTTTTCTTCCTCGTTTCTCTCTCTTTCTCTCTCTGTTTTATCAATCATCCCAAATGATTGTGTGACCTTCAGCGTCATGTGGAGCAGGGCAGTGTTTGTGGCCCTTGGGCCGTGCGTGTATTGTGTCCGTCTGAATGTGATCTTTGTGGAGATGGTCAGCGTATTTAGGAGGGGTGGGAGCTGTGGCCAGGCATTGCCCATACTGTAGCCCTCTGGGAGGGGAACTCACATTTCCGTCATCTCTTTGTCTTCTGTTTTTCCAAGAAGAGATGGGACAACAGAGGCTCTGTAAATCTGATCAACAGGGCAAGTGCTATACAACAATGGCATGACGGATTGTCTTGTTAGAGCAAATCTCCGTTACTACAGCATGCGAAGAGAGCTAGGCCAGTGCCCTTGGACCTTGTTAGAAAATACAAGATACCATAAAATCAAAAAACTTCATTAAAATTAGAAGATGATCCAGGCTGTCAATACCAGATCAAAACGAAAATAATTCTTCGACACTTGGATATCATGAAAGCTACAGAGATTACATAATGAAAATGGGTTTTGAGTCGTCAGTGTTCTTTCTACAAACTTGAACAGTTTTAGCCTGAGGTACTGTATCTGTATAAACACGACAATTGCTGAGTAAGGACCAATACCTTACCAGGTGTGTTTGCTTCCTGGAACCTTGAATGCCAAGAATTCAAGGGAGTAGCATTGTGACACATCAAAGATTCTGTTTTGTCAGCCCTCATGCTAAGGCCTTGACAGTGGTTGCCAAGGCACTGCCCTGTAGTTAGGTTGTTGCTAGGGGGTTCCTTACTATTATAAGCCAAAAGAGCCAAACCTCTCTGTGATATTGTCATCTCCAGACTATTGTGGCTCAATGTACAATGTACAACTTCAATGTGCTTCAATTAAAGCGGAACTCAGTAAGATTGTCTTATAAAGTCATAATATATAATATATACATTGTTTTTGAATTACCGTAAAGTTGTGAACCCAGTGCTTGCCTCAAACATACCACTACAAGTCAATTAACCATCGTAAGGACTTAGAAAACTATTTATGAAGGTAAAAAAGTTACTTAGTTCTGCTTTAATTAATAAAACCAAACATTTAGCTAATTCGATTTATACTGTTCAGTGCTTCCCACACATTGACTTTGCTTGGGCGGGCTGCCCACGTATAATAACGGCTGTATTATAAGTATATTTGGAGACACATTTTTGCTTTTATTATTTTTATCCTCTTATACTCTTATATCCGCGCAAGATAATGAAACCATCCGCGATCGAATAGCTAGTCGTTTCGTACCTGCTCGTTATGTGTGCGCCAGAACTGTTTACTCCCGCTAACATTCCCATGGGCGCTGCATTTTTCAAAGTCACAAGGCGCTTCAGACTCTATGTTCAGACTGCTTCAAAGTGATTCACAATCAGTGAAAAGTGCAGAATTATGCCAAGCAATTTCTAATGAACTCATGTTGATGAATTATTACAATGTCTACTTCATGGCCTTTATATAAAATGTTTTATACGGTTGTAAGAATCTGAAGGATCAGCCTGCAATAGTACAGACATTTCAAAATAAGAGTCCTGGTGTATTTCGGGCTTGTTTATAATTAAAAGTTGTATAGTTGTTTATAAAAGTGGTTTATAATTAAAAGTTATATTTAATTAGATCTCCATTTAATTCATAGTAAATTATTGTAGTCTCCCCCACAGGAAGAAAAGACGAAGAACATTATTTGACACATATATTATTAATTTTATAAATTTTACTAGTAAAATCTGTGTCTCATTCACTGAGAGAGAAACTATATGACAGCAAGGAGAACATAGGAAAAGGAGAACCATTTAAATGCTGCAATTTTGCATAATTTACAATGCATAATTATGCATAATATTAGTATGTAATTAAATGTAATTAAAATTAATTTCAATAAATAAAAATACTGTTAAAAATCACACATTATTTGTTTGTCACATGTAGTAGACCATTTTTGTGCCGTGGGTAAAGGGAGGATTTTTCGCCCGGCTACCACCGCAAGTATATTTCAAACCTGTGGGAAGCACTGTTGTTTAATTCCATTTTCCTCAGACCAAGAAATAAAGCACAAACATCATTATTAATGATTGGGTCAGAGGGGGCACTTTTGGCCATTTCTCTAATATTCACCCTCCCCTAACCCAAAGTATGAGCAACAATCATTACGTAGCAAGCATTACTACTAAGAATGAGCTTTTTGTGGCTGCTCAAAGTCAGGTAGTGCATTTCCTCCAGGTGGAATGACAGAAGCTTGCCATTAGTCTATACCTCCAGGGTGACATCTCCACATGACTCCCGTTTGTTATTCTCATACAGACTCTTATGCAACTAATGCGTCTTCTCCAGAAATTTAGCTCCAGGCACTAAAGCAACAGTTTAAACAGGTGGGGTCCTGAAAATTTAAGCATGTCAGTTAATTTACAGAATGCGGACATGACTCTCGGTTTTAACAATGTGTCACCCGTTCAAAAGCTGAAGATGCTCTTAAAAAGACTTCAACTTTTTATCAATGTCATTAGATGCATACACATTTAGAGGGATTTAAAAAGAGATTCTTAGGCTGAAAATGCTGGCACTATAGCAAACTTTCCCAGCCTTCTCAGCAAAACACTCACTTCTATTAGTGTTCTCCTGCAGTGGGAGTGATGAGGGTTTGTTTTTAGAGCGAAAGCGATATAGGAGGCCTTTGTCTCCTTGGCTGTCACCACCCAGTCTCTCTCCAGAGGGGAGATGGTTGAAGGTGGGGGACTGAAAGTCAAAAATAGCCTGATCCCCAACGATAAAACACCCACACATGAAAAAGTGAATAACTCGCAGCCAGTGACTCTCCCTCACACCCCTGATGGCAAACAGAGATGCTAGTTTGGTTTACAACAAGCATCCACAGTGCCCCTGGTTGTGGCAGTTATGTGCTCCCTGTGTAATTCCACACAATTTTCCACACAGGGTTATCTGTCGTTAAGATTGCATGGGTAATCTTTGACAAGTTATACTTGCTAAACAGGCATTGTGATGCAATGTGTACATATCAAGGTTTACGAGGCACATTTATGTCATTCTGGCCCAATCCAAGACTGTAATTTAAATCAAATTAGCGGTCTTGGACTTTGCAGACAGATGAAATGTATTTTTGCATTTCCGCCCACAAAATGAGGACCTATAAAAAGGGAAAAGGGAAAAATGGATCTGCTTGTGAAAATATTTGCAGAGGGATTTCAAATGGCAGACCAAATAGAAAACAGGGTTTTAAAGTTCAGGAAAAGTACTCAAAACAAATCAACAATTCAGCTATTCCTTAGGCCCCGTTTACACTACTATGTTTTCATTTTAAAATGCTTAAGTTTTGCTACGGTTACACCTGTCGTTTACACTATGACGGTGTTTTCGAACCTCGAAAACCTTGAAAATGCTGCAGACCCAGGGTTGCGTTTCAGTATAAATGGAGACTTTTGAAAACAATGGCTTCGCTGCCCACGTTCGCTCTGCATATCCTTGACGACCGTGTAAACAATAACATGGAGACTGAACTGCAATCTCTGCTGGCTTTGTTGTAATTTTTAGCAGCCATTGTGCAGTTAAATTTTTTTTAATACTTCAGCTACCTACATGCGCAAGAGGCAACTGTTTACACTTGTACGTCGATACCCAGTGTGCATGAACGCTCATGTGACATGCGTTTTCAGTCATGTAGTATTATGGAGATCATTTCCAAATCACTGTGGAAACGCCAGTGTAGACAAAACACAGTTTTAAACTGAAAACGCACTAGTGTAAATACATGGGGCCTTAATTTATTGGGTGTGATAGACCCATGTACATTTGGCAAACGCTTTTTTCCACAATGATGCTAGCGCAAGACTTGGATTTCTTGAAGTCCAGATAGTAAATTATCCCTACCTAGAATTGATCTTGCAACTTATTTAGCTATACTATTGGCTGTTTCTGTAGCTCATTTGGTAGAGTATTGTCACAGAAAACTGTTTCCCACTAACGTTTGGATGAGTCACTTTGGATAAAAACATCTGCCAAATGCATTAATGTAAGTGGACATACAAATGTACAGAATGTGTATGGCTATAGCACATTAAAGGACATTAATTAAAAAACATAACAGCTAAAACAGAGCATGCTAATTAAAGCACTGTCAATGAATGAATAAATAAATAATAAAAGGTTATATATTATATTATATTATATTATATTATATTATATTATATTATATTATATTATATTATATTATATTATATTATATTATATTATATTATATTATATTATTGTGTATGTATGTATGTATGTATGTATGTGTGTGTATTTATGAGCTCATGGCTCATGTACTGCATAAAAGCACATACTGTATATAAAGTAACTCAGTCAATCACCCAGACAGGTGCACATAGACACCTCCCACTCTCTTGGCCTAATGTGAATGAGATCCTGATGGACTACTGGATGCAAGTCCTTTTTGTTTTATGAACGATCAATAAGGCTGCTCTTTGGCTCGGATATGTGATCTGATTATGTCTGTACAGAGTAATCCTGATTCTGTGTATAGTCTGCTTTGCATTAGTGCACCAATATCCCTCACAATTCTCTTAACCCAGCTTCACTGAGCCACACTATACAGAAAAGCAGCCAAAAATCCCTCAACATCATGGGCTCGATTCCAAATTCAAAATACACATGAATCTAGACTGTTCAAACTCAGGTGGCACAGTGAAATACTGCAGCTTGAAGCTCTCAGCAGAAGCATGAGTAGGAGTGAAGCTCTCCGGTGTTATGTGTTGTGTAATACAGCACTTGTGCATCCTCCCCTATCATTTACATTACATTTATGCCTTTGGCAGACACTTCAGCACATTTAAGATACATTTTATCTGTATGTGTGTCCCCTGGGAACTGAACACGTGACCCTGGTCTTGCATGCTCTACCAGTTTAGCTACAGGAACTACTATCAGCATCTGCAGGTTACAGTTATAGGTTTAGGTTTTTCATTGCGAGGAACCTGAAAAAGCTCTCTCTCAGTGAACAACAGACAAAAGAAGAGATATATAAGTGTAAGAATATAAGAAGACCAGAGAAAACAATGCTTAGAAAACAAACGTAAAAAGAACAGGGATGTCTGTGAAAGTAAAGGGGCAAAATGAGACATGTTCTGACAGAAACTTCCAGCTGTCATGGCAACAATCAGAATCTCAAGTTACTTAGTGGAAGAAAAATTAAAGAGAGCAACAAAGAAGAGAGAGAGACAAGAATGAGCTTGACATGTCAGGGGAAGAGAACACAAGCGATAAAAATAGAAGGAGGAAATCACACTTTTAGAAGCCGCCCACTCATTTCGAAGCCGACAAGTTTCACTCGTCATTGCGTGGGTGACAAGTCTCAAAGCACAGGGAAACCACAACACTCTTATACACAGCAACAACTTGAACTTGCTGAGACATGACCGACAAGACCAGGAAGTGGTCAGTGAGGCAGGAAGTGACACTGATGAAAGAGAGGGGATTAAAAACAAAAATGTTTTCACCTGCACTAGATTAAAAATAAGGGGATCTGAAACTGGCCTGCATCAGCCAATAAACTCCATTGGCTGTTTCAAATTTTACACAATAGCTCCATTCAAATAAGTAAAAAACAAAAAAAAAAAAAAAAAAAACAAAATCAGCTCTCTTTTCATGTGGCATACACAAGACATCAACCTGACGATGACCTGAGAGCAAATTTGTCACTGTAAACACAACGAAAGAGTCAAAAAATAAGAATGTCTGATTTCTAACCTGGCACGAGAACAGCTTCTCCAACCATGTGTAAAGAAAAACAAACACAGCCAAGCTCTCTTTTTTTGACACACACATTCATGACAACAAACACATTATAATATAGATTTGCATGCCCTGCCTCCTGTGTATCAAGAGCACAAGACTTGAGTCCAGATCACAAAAATATTCAGTGTAAAGCTACAATAAACAAGAAGGGTGGGTCAAAGGAACCTGAATGTGATTAATCCAAAACCCATTGCTGGAACAGTATCCTTGTTGGTCTGGGAACAACATATCACAATGTCAAAAATATGTGCAAAAATTATATCTTTAGGGGTACCTCAAGGGCAATAATATGCACTCTTTATGGGTAGAGAATGTACAATGGCATACCTTTAGGGTACCGCCCCAGTGACAAGCTAAAGGTACAGATTTTTTTTGTGTCTTTGACAGAGCATCATCAAATCAACTTTTAAGGCTTGTGTTTGGGGTTGGTGTTCGACTTACAGCTGAGGTTAGTGGTTGAACAACATTCTTATCTGGTTGACCGACCGAGTTTATATCTATATCTATAAGGGTTGAGTGATATAGTCACAGCTGAAACAAAATCTATAGAGCACTGGGTCAATATGTTATAATACCTACACACTACTATTCAAAAGTTTGGGGTCAGTACATTTTTTTTTTTTTAAGAAAATGAATACTTTTATTCAGCAAGGATGCATTCAATTGAACAAAAGTGACAGTAAAGACATGTATAATGTGACTTTCCATTCATCAAAGAAAGTTTAAAAAATGCATCACTATTTCCACAAAAATTTGACATTGATAAGACATTGATAAGATCTTGTAGTATTTCTTAAGAACCAAATCAGCATATTGGCATGATTTCTGAAGGATCATGCAACACAGGAGACTGGAGTTATGGCTGATGAAAAGTTTTAGCTTTGCCACCACAGGAATAAAAGTACCAGTAAATTTTTACATACACATACATATACATATATACATATACATATATACATATACATATACATATACATATATATATTTGTTATCTAGATTTGACAAATTCCTTTTATACCTGGTATTAAGATGTGGTTTGGTTGATCGGATCACAAGTGGACGACGCTAAAGACAGGTGTAAACAGGGTTGTTCATTTTCGACCACTTCCAGATGTAGTCGAAAATGCATTCAACAGGATTGCTTTCAGATGCTCATGTGGTCGAATGTGTTAGAACAGCCACATAAGACCACCTACAGTACTCTCCACCTACTGACCTAATCCATAAACATTATGGAAAGCGCGCTAGCCAGACAGGATTTAAACTTTGTCGGCTGGAGGCCCAATTTTGATTTGAAGATAATAAATGTACCAAGCACAATGTTCTCTCACAATTCTTGATTCCTAACATGCACTCACCGCGTTCGGGGAAAATGAAAGCTGCTGCTCTCCGTTTGTTTTTTTGTTGTCTTCATATGTAAAATTGTGTGAGCTTATTTTGTCCATTAGATCGAAAGGTCTAAAAAAAAAAAAAAAATCCTCTAAATTTACCCGCCCATTGATCCTCCCCTTGAAGAAATCAGGACAGAAGTGGTCGAAAGTGGGCAAAAGAGATGGATTAAAAGATCAAGTGTAAATGGGAACGTGTCTCCCTCGTCTACTTATGATCTGATTGAAAACGCATCTTAATACCATGTGTAAAAAGGGCCAAAAGAGTCAACCTGGTGGGCTACTGAAGATTACCAGTGCTGTTTGAGTGTTTTTCAGCCAATCAGACTGCATGGCCAGACCTCAAAGTTGTATAGAGAAAATTAATGACTTCCTGGACAAATTATTCCTCTTCTAATCATACATACAGCGATGTGCTTTTAGAAGTGCATGTCACTCTCAGCTGTAATACACTAATTTAAGTATTTCAGTTTGCCTGCACAGCTGTTTGCCCAGCATATTCCCCGTAAGGCTCTCATTCCTAGAGGGCCAACTCTGTGTTTATCAAACACACAGAAACAGAGCTTGCAAGACAGCAGATATCATCTCATCAAGCTCATCAGACATCTACAGTTGTGCACCATCTGCTCTCCATCTCTCGTCGAGCGCTGAGCTAAAGTCACTGTAAATCATGGCAATAATATTAGGGACAGTGCAGCCAGTCGCACATTAAATTACAGCTGTCAGCCATCAGTGCAGTGCAGCTCCAGTGCAAAATCGCTGCAGTTTAGTCCCGAATGACTCTCCTTGCAAATAAACTCCACATTCACACCCAACAAATAACTGCCTGAAAGAAAAGAAAAGGAAGAGCCACAGACATAAACAAGTTAAATGGAGGAAAAACTCTCATCTACCCATTGGAAACGCTTAATTAGCTTTCAATAAGGACACGATGGTTGGGAGACAGTGACTTGTTTGTAGTTTCTCTTATACAAACGGCCTGAACGAAATGAGGCTTAATTCACAGATAGCTGTCGTTCAGAGACACATTAAGGCAGGGTGGTTTACTTTACGTTCTGTGGTTTATGTTCCTGGATGCGAGCCGTCCCTAGGACTCTCCCCTGACACCAGGCGTCTATTTCTATCCTCTCTCGTTCAGGTCTCCTGGCTTGCTATTACAGCCTGCAGAGAAACAGGGGTTTGACTGTGCCCGATCTCCACTGCAGACCTCCGTGGGGAACGTACGGCTGGCGTACGAACACACACATGCAGACAAATATCATTTAAAAAGGAATTTCTCAAGTAGGGGTCTGAAAAACACCCCTGGGGTTACTGGCAAGCAAACTCATTCACCACGAGAATCTAATACTCCATTTTGTAGAGAAAACATGATGAACAGACCATTTAAAACTCCTCCTGTAGGCAAATCAATCAATCAAGATGGTAAAAGTGAGCCAATGTTTCATAGCTCGGAGTAACTCTAGGTCATTATTCTAAAGGGGTGACAGCGATTTGTAGCGTCAAAGCAACTAGAAGTCATTCATTTTCAATCATACTAAAAGATTTGAGGCATCCCTTATGCAAAATATATCTGTGCCATATATCTGCCAATATTACAGATTTTTTCAGTTGATAATGAATATTTAATTGTGGATGGCATTTACTCCATCATTCAAAAGTTTGGTTTCAGTTATATTTTTTAATGTTTTATTTTTGAAGTCTCTTATGCTCATCAACACAGCATTTATTTGATAAAAAATACAGTAAAAAATGAAAATATTGTAAAATATAAAAATTTTGAATTTTTGTCTATTTTAATACATTTTTATTCCTGTGTTAGAAGAAGGAAATAGGAATAAGCAGCCATTACTCCAGTCTTCAGTGTCACATGATCCATCAGAAATCATTCTAATATGCTGATCTGGTGGTTGTTATTATAATTAATGTTGAAAACCGTGTACTGCTTAATATTTTTTGTGATAACTCTGATACTTTTTTTAGTATTGTTTGATAAATAGAAAGTTCAAAAGAACAGCATTTATTCAAAATAGAAATTTTTGCAATGTACAAGTCTTTACTGTCACTTTGGATTCATTTAATGCATCCTTGCTAAATAATATTATGTATATTAATATATAAATATAATAATAATATAATATTATTTAATGATTAAACCAAAAAAAAAAATCTAACTTTTGAACTGTACACTACACGACATTTGCCATAATCTAACACTTCGATAAAAACAACTTAAAAAACACTAATTTAGTAGAACATGAAAATATGTCTATTTATTTGTCTAAGACCAGAAAAATGTGTGCGTGGCTTGAAATTTATTTATCGGTGCATCCCTGGTAACTATTTAAAAGGTGCAGATCATTAGAAGTACAGCAAAAAAAAGCAAAACTCATCTGATGTTACTGGAAACAGAGGTCGAGTAGGAACAGCTTCTAGAAACCAACAATAGCAACTTAGCACCTCCAGCGAGGTGTGAACACACGTTTACAAAAGTCTGTTGGGACCAAAGCACAGTTAACTGTTCAATATTGCCTGGCAACAAACACAAATAAGTTAGCTTAGCAGCCATCACATATTAAAAAAAAAACGGGAATGCATATGAGAACAATTTAAAAAGCTGGCGTTATGTGATATGGCAGTATTAACCCTCTGTGGCATTAGTGAAATATTCTACTCAATTACAAACCCAACTGGCCCAGTTTTCCACCATCAACAAGGCAGAAGTGTGTCAGAGAAACGAGCTGGGCTCGCCGGGGGTCTGGAATCAGGTCAGAATGGACTCCTGGGATGTGGTCACGCACACCCAACAAGAAGCAACGTTATCTACCTTATGAGAGAGTGGATTTGTAGCTAGATTGGAAGGATGAGTGGTTGGGGATCCCTTTCACAGGCTGAAGCAGAAACCCTGATCTACTGTACAAGCAATGCATTTCAAATAACTGCTGACAGGGCAACTTTAGCCAACATCTCCATACTATGCCACATGTGTCATTGAGAAGCTGAGGGTTAGCTCGAGTAATTGAGGCAGGGGTCACATGACTCTTGTCAGGGGGATTGGCACCACACTCCGGCAGCTGTCATCAACTCATAAAAATCTGTTGAGGGGAAATCTGACCTCACTTCCACCATGGCCCGTCGCTCCCAGCAGCTCTCAAACAAAACCCCTAGGATCTCATCTTCCCTCTTACTTTGACTCAGAGCTCATGGGGAGGGGGCGCATATAAGTGTCTCTGGATGATGGCCCAGTGCTTCTGTTGTGTATCGATTTTGTTCTCTCATTTTTTTGTGTGTGAGAGTCAATGTGTCAACCAATACCAACACAAGCGGGAAAAGGAGACTACTTCTTGAACACTGGGAACAAATGGGTACTCATTCTCCTGAAGATCTACCTTCATGCAGAGTTAAGTTTAAATAGCTGGTTCATTTGCTGTTGGTTAATCAAGTTCTACAGTACAGGGTTCATTTGAAATGTAAAGTTGGAACCACACTCTGCATGTAGGTAGATCAAAATCAAAATACCTACATCTATAGTTAAGTAACTTTGCTTTTGCAAACATTATTTTATTTATTTATTTTTGCATTAGGGATGCACAATATACAGTGGGTATGGAAAGTATTCAGACCCCCTTAACACTCTTTGTTATATTGCAGCCATTTGCTAAAATCATTTAAGTTCATTTTTCTCCTCATTAATGTATACACAGCACCCCATATTGACAGAAAAACACAGAATTGTTGACATTTTTGCAGATTTATTAAAAAAGAAAAACTGAAATATCACACGGTCCTAAGTATTCAGACCCTTTGCTGTGACACTCATATATTTAACTCAGGTGCTGTCCATTTTTTTTCTGATCATCCTTGAGATGGTTCTACACCTTCATTTGAGTCCAGCTGTGTTTGATTATACTGATGCAGACTTAGGAAAGCCACACACCTGTCTATATAAGACTCTACAGCTCACAGTGCATGTCAGAGCAAATGAGAATCATGAGGTCAAAGGAACTTCCTGAAAAGCTCAGAGACAGAATTGTGGCAAGACACAGATCTGGCCACGGTTACAAAAACATTTCTGCTGCACTTAAGGTTCCTAAGAGCACAGTGGCCTCCATAATCCTTAAATGGAAGATGTTTGGGATGACCAGAACCCTTCCTAGAGCTGGCCGTCCGGCCAAACTGAGCTATCGGGGGAGATGATCCTTGATGAGAAAGGGAAAAAAGAACCCAAAGATCACTGTGGCTGAGCTCCAGAGATGCATTTGGGAGATGGGAGAAAGTTGTAGAAAGTCAACCAACACTGCAGCCCTCCACCAGTTGGAGGTTTATGGCAGAGTGGCCCGACGGAAGTCTCTCCTCAGTGCAAACTGAGCTATCGGGGGAGATGATCCTTGATGAGAAAGGGAAAAAAGAACCCAAAGATCACTGTGGCTGAGCTCCAGAGATGCATTTGGGAGATGGGAGAAAGTTGTAGTAAGTCAACCAACACTGCAGCCCTCCACCAGTTGGAGGTTTATGGCAGAGTGGCCCGACGGAAGTCTCTCCTCAGTGCAAGACACATGAAGGCCCGTATGGAGTTTGCTAAAAAACACCTGAAGGACTCGATGGTGAGAAATAAGATTCTCTGGTCTGATGAGACCAAGATAGAACTTTTTGGCCTTAATTCTAAGCTGTATGTGTGGAGAAAACCAGGCACTGCTCATCACCTGTCCAATACAGTCCCAACAGTGAAGCATGGTGGTGGCAGCATCATGCTGTGGGGGTGTTTTTCAGCTGCAGGGACAGGACGACTGGTTGCAATCGAGGGAAAGATGAATGCGGCCAAGTACAGGGATATCCTGGACAAAAACCTTCTCCAGAGTGCTCAAGACCTCAGACTGAGCCAAAGGTTTAACAAGACAATGACCCTAAGCACACAGCTAAAAAATGAAGGAGTGGCTTCACAACAACTCAGTGACTGTTCTGGAATGGCCCAGCCAGAGCCATGACTTGAACCCAATTGAGCATCTCTGAAGAGACCTAAAAATGGCTGTCCACCAACGTTTACCATCCAACCTGACAGAACTGGAGAGGATCTGCAAGGAGGAATGGCAGAGGATCCCCAAATCCAGGTGTGAAAAACTTTTTGCATCTTTCCCAAAAAAGACTCATGGCTGTATTAGATCAAAAAGGTGCTTCTACTAAATACTGAGCAAAGGGTCTGAATACTTAGGACCATGTGGTATTTCAGTTTTCGTTTTTAATAAATCTGCAAAAATGTTAACAATTCTGTGTTTTTCTGTCAATATGGGGTGCTGTGTGTACATTAATGAGGGAAAAAAAAAACTTTTTTTGCAAATGGCTGCAATATAACAAAGAGTGAAAAATTTAAGGGGGTCTGAATACTTTCTGTACCCACTGTACAGTCAAACCAAAATTTACTCCGACACCTTGAACATTTCATTAATTAAACCGGTTTATTCACTATAATTTAAAAAATGGTAATAAAATATGACAAGATCTCTAAACTGTGTCAGAAAAAATTAATCTTAATTATGTCAGATCAATTATGGCAAATCATGGTCAGGTCAAAGTGTCTGAATAATTTTTGGTTTCAAATTTTTATCAGTTTTACTGGTAGTCCACTGTATGAAGAATGTATGGGTATAAATATGTCACAGTTTACTTTATTTTGGTATCCTCACTTACATAAATGAACTATAGTGTCCAGCACTCACTAGTAAAAATATATCAAAAATATCAAAAATGTCTGAATAATTTTTGGTTTGACTGTTTGACAAAAAATATATAATTAAGTCAGTTATCCCTAATTTAAAGTTGTAATGCATTATTTTCACAAGGATACAGATGTCACGCATGTGATGTCAGTGAGTGGTCTGTGTGAGACCTTCAAACGTAATCGTTAGCAAATCTTGTAATTAATGATTTTACTTTAAAATATATTTAGACAAAATAGTGTAGAATTTGAATATAGGTTATCAGCTATAACTGAAAATAAATTATTAACATCATTATTGGCCAGAATTTTAATAATGTGCATATTGTGCATCCCCGATTCTAACAAATAGGACCCCTGAATTACACCAAAATAATACAATTGAAAAGAAATGACATGTACCGCTATTCTGCAAATTTTTGTCATTTCAATAGGAATCCATGCGATCTGGAATCTGGAATGAGGGCAAAATATTTCCCCATGCAGATTTCACAATATGTTCAAGTTGGCGATGGTTATTTGCCGCATTAAACAACAGAAACCTGCTTGGTTTGAAAGGGACTTCTTTGTGAGCTGTGCTTCATATATTCATACACTACAAACAATAATCAGTGGAACTTTTTGTTCTTGAAATTTCACCAAAATTTTCCTAAGGTGACATTTAGCTTGGCTAGACTGATGCAAAACAAAATTAAATGATACAAAGCTTGAAATCAGTCTCATTATACTTCAACAAACCTGTCTACAATGGAAACGGCAATGCGACTCAAACACAGGAACTTGTCTGTCTGAACTTATCACACTGCATGCACAGCAGCTCCAGTCTGTCTAAAATTTAACGGTTTTACTAAAAATACCAAATGTTTTTACCAAATTCAAATGTATAAAGTAGTATATACTAGCCTATACATTAATATATATTTTTAACATAACAGAAAAAACGGCTCATTATGGCAGGATATAAAGTATCACAGTGAGTTACGTCATCACTCACCTTTCAAGTCAGCACAACAGTGAATTCATTTCAGGCAAATGTAGCCTGCCAAAAACTTTACCACTGCCAAAACTCCATCATTCCTCACCTTTAGGCCAATGACGATGTCATTTAAGAGGACTGGATGAAATTCAAGTGAACTAGGAATGGCAAACAAAAGGTAGCAGAGGTGCCGTGTCCTAACAGCAAACCATCAAGAGATAAATGGCATCACTATCATGTTAATGTATCATGTTAAGTGTTTGTTAACCAGAACTGTGCCATGCTTGGTTTCTATTTTTAACCCCTCCTACTGGATAATTCCACACACAGTGATGCGTCACACCTAGTTAGGAGGAAGATATGTAACAATTCAAGAAGTAGCATCTCCAAATTTAACTTTGAGAGGATGCAGATCTGTATTCAGCAAGGCATACTTATTTTTCACACCGCAGAGACAAGGACAAAGGATAACAGCTGTAGGAGGATGTCAGTGTTACGGCACCCCGGAGAGATCGTTCCAGCCAGCCCAAAAAGAGTTTATTTGCAAAAATTTAATGCATTGGGTGCAACCTTATTAGATCCTATAGCAACATTCACATACTGTATGATAAAACACCTGAGGTTTATCGTGCAGTCTTTAAGGGTCCTTGGCTTGCTATCTTTGGTCTCATGCTGTCAAACCCGTCAAGCACTGAGCCCCAATAAAGATGCTTTACAATTTAAAACACTGCTTATTCTGTCTCTGATCTACCCGCTGCTTGAAGAGCAGTGATGTGTGTGTGTGTGTGTGTGTGTGTGTGGAGGAAGTGCAGATGAGGAAGGGCTCTGAGCCACTGAGCTCGCAGCCTGTCTTCATTATACTCTAAATGTGCTGTACAACTATATCCTGCTGTTATGGAGCCAAGAGTGACATAGTCACAGTATTCTGTCTGAAAGCTGACATAATGCTTCATTAATCTTTCCTGATGATCCACAGGCACGTCTGAATGATTCTGATGGGGTCTAAATGGTACATGTGCACAAATATCAGTCTTTTTAAAGGGATAGTTCACACAAAAATGAAAATTGTGTCATGTTGTTCCAAATGGGAATGCATTTCTTTCCTCTTTAATACTGGAGGGATGGGCAATGACTCCACTTCCCGAGGGCACTTACAGTCGAATGAAATGCACTATTGGTGTGTGTGTTTTAATTTTGTTTTATACTATGGACCCCAAAGTAGGTCTGGACAATATGACCTAAAAATCAAAATCTCGATTAATTGAACATTTTACCTCCATTAGGATTAATGAACGACGTTTGTTTTTTTCTTTGTTTGTTTTGTTGTTGTTGTTTTTTTAGCCCTCATAGTTCACTAAGGTTTGTACTGTAAATATGCTTGACTATTAAAAGGTGGGATATTTTTCCTAATGAAAGAGAGCTCTGACATAAAATAACTACTGAAAGTCAGCTGTTATCTATGGTTTGTAACATTTCTTACAGATTTCTGCTCGTTGTAAATCAGATACAGATAAATTAGCACAGAACCAGTACATTTATTTGAAGGCATTAATGAGAGCGAATGCATTTGTGAATTAGTCATACCGTCTCTCTATCAATTGTGAAGCAGTGAATTGTTAGTAGTTACTTCAAAAGTAGAAAAATATATGCTATAACTTTTGAGTTTCTAAGCTACTTTAGTGATAAATCACAGGACAGAGCTGACAACGTTTCTATGCTCCTCTCTGTGCGCACAATCTTCACGTGATGCATAGCTACTGTCTGTATGAGTTTTCATGTGCCACAATGCATCAGCACAGTAGCTCAATATAATACACATTTGATGGTCTAAAATTGCTTAAAATGTCCAAACTGGCAAGTCTTAAAACACATACAATTGACAAAGTTGTGTGAAAGTGTGTGTCTGTGTGTGTTGACTCGGCGTTTAAGTTCGCCCCCGTCCTTGTTGCTTCCATGCCACTGATTGGACTGGGCGGAGGGGAAAGTATTAACAGGATTTAAAAAAACGAAATAACTGACATGGGAAAATTTCATCAGTTAGAGGTTCTGAATTTCAGTTTCGATTACTTTTTGATTAATTGTCCATCCCTACCCTAAATATTTTTTCAAAATCTCTTCATTCTACAAAAGGAAGAAAGTTATACAGGTTTGGAGCGAAATGAAGCCTAGTAAATGGTGACAAATTTCATTTTTGGGTGAACTACCCCGTTAAGGATGTGTGAACAGCAAAAACAAGTGTGAACCAAAAATAGCAACATGGATTGATGCCTTTATCATTTGAAGAGTTCATTTGCAAAAACAGATACAGTGCTCAATGTAAATTAGTTGAAAAGTAACATTTTAAATAACATCTCAATGAACAAAAACAATTTTCAAAATGTTGACAAGACTAAGTTTTATATAACATCTGTTTAACTTATAACATGAAAGTAAGGTTAATTATACAACTTAGATTACACATTTTTCAGTTTTACTAAAATTAGGGTGATGCAAAAATGAGTACACCCCACAACAAAAACTACTACATCTAGTACTTTGTATGGCCTCCATGATTTTTAATGACAGCACCAAGTCTTCTAGGCATGGAATGAAAAAATTGGCGACATTTTGCAACATCTATCTTTTTCCATTCTTCAATAATGACCTCTTTTAGAGACTGGATGCTGAATGGAGAGTGATGCTCAAATTGTCTCTTCAGAATTCCCCATAGGTGTTCAATTGGGTTCAGATCAGGAGCCACTGAATCACTTTCACCCTGTTCTTCTTCAGAAATCCAACAGTGGCCTTAGATGTGTGTTTAGGATCATTGTCATGTTGGAAAAGTGCACGACAACCAAGGGCACGGAGTAATGGTAGAATCTTCTGTTTCAGAATAGAGTAGTACATCTGTGAATTCATGATGCCATCAATGAAATGCAGCTCCCTGACACCAGCAGCACTCATGCAGCCTCACATAAGGACACTGCCACCACCATGTTTCACTGTAGGCACCATGCATTTTTCTTTGTATTCCTCACCATTGTGACGCCATACATTTTTGAAGCCATTAGTTCCAAAAACATTTATCTTGGTCTCATCACTCCAGAGTATAGAGTCCCAGTAGTCTTCATCTTTGTCAGCATGGGACCTGGCAAACTCTAGATGGGATTTTTTTGTGCCTGGGCTTTAGGAGAGGCTTCTTTCGTGGACGGCACCCATGCATGATATTCCTCGCAGTGTACGCCGTATTGTGTGATGGGAAATAGTCACCCCATTTTGGCTTTCTACTTTTTTAGATAACTACAGTGAACTTGCATGCCGATTTTCTTCAACCCTTCTCATCAGAAGACGCTCCTGTCGAGGTGTTAACTTCTGTGGATGACCAGGACATCTCTGTGAGATGGTTGCAGTTCCATCTTTTTTTAATTTTTGTACCACTTTTGCTACAGTATTCGGACTATCATGGATCAAGTCAGTTATTATTGCTCTATCTGCCATTTTTCGCTGTTGTCCTTGCTTGCTTACCTAGTCTGATGATTCAGCTGTGCACAGATCCAGACGTTACTGGCTGCCCTTGTGTAATGCCTCAATCGATCATGGGCTCATTGGGCTGGCATATGTAAATATTGGGGGCGTACACTTTTTACGTAACAGTCGGTGTTATGTTGAGATTCGCCTGTACTTCGGAGGTCTTTTAAAACCAATGAGATTTATATAAGAAGGAGGAAACAATGGAGTTTGAGACTCACTGTATGTCATTTCCATGTACTGAACTCTTGTTATTTAACTATGCCAATATAAATTCAATTTTTAATTCTAGGGCACCTTTAAAACACACACAAACACTTGTGCACACAAATGTGACTGACAGATCGGCACACACATATACACATACACACACACACACAGGCATGCGCATGTGCACACACACACACACAAACGCAAAAGGACAACCAAGGGTTCAGCATATAAGACGTGTATGGTGTACAAAGACTTGCAGGAGTCGAAATTATAAATCCTCGATCACATCAGCTTTGACAAATTTTCCCTCAGCTAGCGCGTCGTTTTTGAAGTTACTAGAAGCCTTGTCACCTGACCTGAATACTGCGCGCTGATTCACTAAAAAAGACTTATCGGTTTCTGTACACAAACAACAATGGTGCTTGGTTTCTACTGTAAAACGTGAACTCGCGATGCCTTGACAGAACGTCTGATATGTGGACAATAACGCACATCAGTTAGTTAATTTTTTATCGTTTTTGCAACTCTTCATTTATATTCCTGTAAAACACCAGAAGCAACTTCAAAAATGCTTTAAACTTGCTAATGATTATCATCTTTTGTATAACCCCTAAATGCTCAGTCATTTTTAACAACACAATATTTTAAAGTGAGAGAACCAATATAGGGGAATCCAAACCACAATATCTAATATCCCAGGGCCTCAACATCTGGATCCCTCCCAATGACCTCAGCAGCTCCAAGCAAGAAATGAGGAGACAAAGAAAAGACATTCTCTCGGTCTCTCATTCTCTCTCAAACTCTTCTACTCATGAACTGCCACAGAATGGGAGCTGGCCAAGGTCTTCAACTCCAGCACTGCGCTCAGAAATCAATATACAGTGTGTATTGAGTTTGGAAAGCACACAGAGGAAGCAGAGATCAAAACTGTTTTATCGAGCACACCAATCTTGGGTTTGAGCCAGAATCTTTTTATTTCAAGGAACAGATCAACTTCTTTAACTTAAAACCAAACTGCTGTATAATGAGACCAAGGAAAAAGAAAGAAGAAAAAAAATCTTGTATTCTGTGAAGTTGAATGAAAGCTAAATGTGACTGAATGCTTGAATACAATAATATCTGACATTAAGGTCTTTTGATTGAAATGCCAAACCTTTTTTTCCAGTAACAAATAATGTGCTTCAGATTAAATGTCCACTTAGTGTGCAGATTTAGATTTTAATGACCTGAACAGTCCTACAGGTAAGTAAACTGATATGATAATATTTTATTTTATTATATTTAAAATTTCAGACTTTTTATTTCTATGGAAATGTAGTAAGTTTTAGGTCATGCAACAGTTTAGCATACTAGCATAAAATTTGTTTAAAACACTTACATTCAGTGTATTGTATTGCATACTACACTCTTTAAAAATGTCATCTATGATTTCATGAAGAATTCCATTTATTGGCATCTATACCTGACATATACAGTATAACCTTTCCATTGCACAAATAACCTTTTTAATTTATAGAGGAAAAAGGTTATTTAGAACATTAAAATGTTCTTCACACAAAGTTCTTTAAAGACTGCTCAACGAAAGGTTCTTTGGAGAAGGCAAAATGGTACTTCCCCATCATTGCTGTAAAAAAAAGCCCCCCCTTTGGAAGATTGTAGGAGTGGAAGTTACCATGATAAAACATTTGAAGCTTTGGAAGTGACCACTTGGCACTTACAGCCAAGTGGCAGCTCAAGAAGTTATCTCTAATGAAAAGGTCAATGTGTCCTGACACTTCACAGACTCTCGTTTATTGAAAGGGTATAAAAATGATTTGCTAAACCAAGTCTCTCTACAGGTAAATGAATAGAGCAACATTTAAAATAATGAAGAAAAAACTTTGAAAAGCCCACTGAAAACATTGGGAATGAAGGCAATGATATGATACAATATTTTCTACAACTGTAACCCTAACACTCAAAATATTTAATTGGTTTGAGTTAGACAAACTTAGTTAATTTAACTGAACTAATTTGTTTGTTATGAGTATTTACAACTTTCTTTTTCTTTTGAGTTCACAGCACTGACATGTTTCATTATTTATTAATTATTATTATTATTATTATTATTATTATACACACAGGTGCTGGTCATATAATTAGAATATCGTGAAAAAGTTAATTTTTTTATTCTAAATTATTTTTAAAAATAAAACTTTCAAATATTCTAGATTCCCTACATGTAAAGTAAAACATTTCAAAAGTTTTTTTTTTTTTTTAAATTTTGATGATTAGAGCGTACAGCTCATGAAAGTCCAAAATATTAGAATATTTCCTAAGATCAATCAAAAAATGGATTTTCAAAACAGAAAAGTTCAAATTCTTTAAAGTATGTTCATTTGTACACTCAATACTTGGTCGGCAGCACATATTACAGCAAATGACTTGCTCCTAGCACAAATTACAGCATCAGTGAAGTGTGGCATGGAAGTGATCAGCCTGTGGCACTGCTGATATATATATATATATATATATATGAGAGAGAGAGAGAGAGAGAGAGAGAGAGAGAGAGACCCTCCTCTAAATTATACAATATTCCACAACACACTGATTGGAAGGGGCTCAAGAGCCTGAGTAGAAAGTGTGGTGCTTGAGTGTGAGACACAGGGAGACTGTTGCAGAACAGGACTGCATCCTGTCCTCTGGCCTTCCTCCAGTTACACATACACAGTCACCCTTCCTTACACTCTGGCACACATACACATATCGCCCTTAATCTTATTTACTGGTAAGCTGACATGTCCATTTTCTGGGCGCTAGCATGGCTGTAAGGGTTAGAGGTGGGGAGGTCTCCTCCAGGCAGACTAAAGGGCTGAGTCAGCTCTAACAGACACAAGGCAGAGCGTGATGGATAGATCCAGTCACGCCCAGAACATCAGGAGACAGAGGGGCCCCTGGGTCAGTCACATCTAGTCTACATACAGCACAGTGCCTCCATTGAACTGCTTTTGGTCTAAATGCATGGTCACAAAACTACACAACTCGTGTAACAGTTAAACTCATAATAAAAAATATATATACTAACAACATTATAATTCAAAATTTCATACTTATCACATTTACACATCACATAAAAATTAAATAATAATAATAATAATAATAATATTTTAATTCAATATTTTATACTTAGGGACTCTTTTCACTGACAGTGATGATGTGTTTTTACAGTCCGTAATGGCTGCATCCGAAAACGTATGACTTTGCAGGCAGCGTTTGCACACAAAATTTGATTTTGGACAGACTTCTGAGGCAGTGTAACAGTATAATGATCTACAGCAAAAATACAGCGAGCTTTGGTGATTACTAAGCAAATTTATTAATTACTACACTATTAATTTCTTGCTTGAAATGAGTGAAGTGGAAAATGTTGGCAAAAAAACAAAACAAAAAAAACACACAAATTGATTACCAACCGCAACTTTAAGATGTCTTTATTTTTTAGCTCAACTGTCACAGAATGGAAAGCACAGGATAGTGGGATAAAGGCAGTGAAGGATACATCTATGTTGCCTTCAAAAAATCAATCAGATGAAGGTATCTCAGGAGACAGGGAGTGAAGCTAACACTGGATTAAGACATGCCTTGATGCCTTCATACCTTGGAATGCATCCTCCGGAAACTTTCGGAAACAGCCCAGGGGTGTCCAATCCTGCTCCTGGAGGGCCACTGTCCTGCAAAGTTTAGCTCCATCCCCAGTTAAACACACCAAAACCAGCATACTAGAAACATTCAGCCAGGTGTGCTGAGGCAAGTTGGAGCAAAACACTGAGGACAGTGGCCCTCCAGGACCAAGTTTGGACAACACTCTCCTAGACTATCATCACAAATGATTCTTAAAGACTTAAAGACTATTCATGTCAGCAAGTTAGATAACTTTACCTTGGTGACAGCTGAAAAAAAATACCAACAAACACCAAATGCTTAAGTTATGAAGCAAAAATGACCAACAAATGTAAGACCTATTAATAACACAGCAAAGAGCACATCAGCATGTCTGAAAGAGACAGTTCTCTGTTCTCAGTTGAAGAGTGTTGTTAACCTGAAAATTGCTCAGACCAATTTGTAAACTAACTGTTCAGACTGATTTTGTGAACCAGATCAACATATAAAAAAAAAAAAAAAAAATCAGTTCTTCTTTCCTCAAGACTGGGCGTGTCCCAGAAAAAAAACAGAGTACTGTGCTATTAAACATGCATAAATAGCTGGAATGAGAATGGAAAAAAAACCTCTACAGTGACTAAGCATGGACATTCCAGTACAGTCTTCCACAGACTACTGACACAACCCAGCTGTTCCAAGTTGAGAAAACGGATGGAGCGAAGGAAAATAATGGATGTACACATCCACTCCGGTCCCTCCTGCTGGTGGCTGAGAGGAGCTGTCACAGCCTGGCAGGGTTGAGGAACTTCAGACGAAAGGAATCTGCATGATGTCTTTACAGCATGCAAGCCTGTACATCCCAATGCATACACACAGACAAAGAAAGGCACTGTCAGACACACTCGGAGATGATTGTGCTACACCGCACAAGTTCCTGAAATTCAAATGCATTCAGATAGGCTCAGAATTTAATACTGAACCTACTTTCGATCTTGTAACGTAAACATGAATAGGTGTTTCTTTGATGAACAGCACTGCATGCAGCAATTCTGCATCCTGTAAGCTCCGCTGGGTCAGATGTGAGGTGGGAGGATGAGGCAGATAAAAACCCATCCATCTTTGTGTGCAGAGGGAATTCCTCACAAAAACAAAATGCTATTACAAATGGCCTACTAGGTTGACCATCAGGTCTTGAAAGAGTATAAATCGTCTTTTATCATTCGAAAGAGCAGCAGAAAGCTGATTTAGAGAGACTAACACCGTATACTAACAAAAGTGGTAACTGCAACAAATAGGGTTTAACGGTATGGATGTCACGGTTTGGTGCATACAGTTAGACAGAATACAGTCAATCCACACTCCAATCCAGAAGGGGGGCGCTTGCGGTAATGCAACACTGTTTGCTAACCGCCACAAAAGGAAAAAGAGCAGAAGAAGTGACAATTTATGCACCAACCCAAAACAACAATGGCGACTCTCCATTGGCAAGTTCAATTGTTTTGCTTTTATAGTGAGTTTCAAATGAAGTCTGTATGACCATAAATTTGTATTTTAAGTTGTGAGATTAAGTTAACGGAGATATGTACCGAACCATGACTTGTGTATTGTTACACCCCTAGCAATAAATGATGAGCAATAGGACATTTACAAAGTCATCAAAATCCATCAGCATTTGTGTGTAATTTTCCAATAAAAATATCTACACATTTTTAAAACAATCAAATTTACTTGTGAAGCAAATGTATGTAAGATTGCTAGTGTAAATGCAATATGCATTGTGAAAAGTGCTATACAAATAAATTTGAATTGAATTGAATTGAATTGAATTGAATAGATATAAGATTGCATGGATCAAGTAAATGTATTAACAAAATTGAGTCGGGTTTTGTTTAAAACAAGAAAAGCAATTCAAAAATGTTATCATCCGAAATAAAAATAAAATAAAATAAAAATAAAATAAAACATTGGAAAACAATAATTGAAATGACTTTTGCGTGTGGCATGAAACTGTATTTTGCAAACTAAAATAAAAACTACAACCCCCCCCGGGATAGGATCGAGCATCCCTACATGGGACAAGCGGTGTGGAGAATGGATATTAAAATAAAATAAAATAAAAAGTTAAATAAAATGCTGTTTTTCCTTGTTCTTAAACTGAGACTTCTCCTGTGAGACTGACCCTGAATTGAGTTCATGGTGCCATTCCAGGGCTACATCACATAAGAGCTCATAAACCATGAGTGTGATCATGAAATCTCACAACTGGCCAATGAAACAGAGTGAAATTCTTTTTTGAGCCAAGTGTAAATGAATGGACTGAGCCAGACATGCTTTCTTTACACCTCACAGACTGTAAGGTCTGTCGCTGACCCAGCATACACTCACGACTCGTCATAGGTCTGTTTCTCTTGTTAAAGTCATTAACAAGGCTCGCTCAATACACCACTGGTGCTTCGGGTTTGGAACAAGAGTCTCGAGCGAGTGCCTTGTGTCAGTGCTCAGCCTATTCAAAGTCAGTGATCGTTGCCAAAACATTCAACTTGGTACTTCACTGACCTTCCAAAACAGTCTATTTTTCACAAGTGGGAACAGTTGGGACCTGAGCCCAAGTTAGAGTTATAGAGACTTCCAGTGTGTTTCCATGGTTACTGGTTTAGCAAGTGTGTCTGGGTTTTCATTTCATTTTAGGTTGCTAAGTTTAATATCAGCACAGTAAGGTAAAGATAGAGCACAGATGATGCCTGAAACTAGTGTGACATTTGTTTAACATTTTTCCTTCATTTCATGGTGTTAATTCCACTAGTGCAATTTTTTGTGAGATCGTCATAGCCAAAAATAAGCAATAAGCACATGGGTAAGACAGAACATCCTCCATTTTGTCTTAGAGTCCTCCTTAAAAACATCTTAAATCAGACTAAAGTGCTTTGTTGGACTTAACCCACAATGACACTGCAGCAAAGCTGCAACATTTCAAGCAATTAAATAAGCCTGTTTTGAATTAAAACTACATATACCAACAGTTCACCATCTGAAATGTTTGGCAGAATTTTTTTTTCCAATTTGAAACTACTTACACAACTGGTAACGGTTTCATATTTAATATTTGACCAACAATCCTCAACATATTTAGGTGACTGAAACTAGATGGATAGTGGTATAACACATAATATAGAAAATATAATATATCTGTGTAAAAATGGCCATTTTAGACCAGGAAATCAGCGTAGATTGGTTCAAGCTGTTTTTTTAATCAGCAGAAAGAGCAACTTCAACCTAGTGAAACTTTCTTTCCCACCTCACTAGCCTGAATCAAATCCACTACATTGGTGATCAAAACCGGGAAGTCAACAAATTTGTCTAGGCCTTATTGCCACTTTTTTCCTTTGTCAATCATATCCCAGTCTTCGAACATAGAGCCTTTCTGTCAAACAAGTGACCAAAATCACAGATCCAGTCTACTAAAGAACACAATCGGTACTTGCATGTCTAGCAACTTTTTTTGGTGAAAAATGAGAAGTTTTTCTAGGATGGCTAGTTTTTCTTCTCCAGAACATGGATAATTCCTCATTCAGCCACCGAAATGAAAACATGAAGAACAAAATCACTACACATCTTTGCATTTTCGTGACATGGGTACAGTTTTACTCAGAGATGGAGTCTGACCATTCACAAAACCTGACCTATACAAACATCACACACAGGGTGACAAACGGTCTTTTTCACATCCAGCAGCTTACTATAAACACACAGTCAATGCCACATGGTGTAGCATTAATCTACTGTTTATTTTCCCAATTACAGCAGCTTATTTTGCATCAGTGGGTAGAACGGGGGGCACACATAAGCGTCCCTAGGGGTCTAGAGGATTTCCTGAGGGTCCCTACAGCGCCACAGTGTGGAGACCATTCAGAAATGTAAACCAGACACAGCATGAGGCCTAAACAGCAGTTCTAGAACATGCTACACGTATAAAAACATACACCTGGAGGAGTGCTACAACCCTTTGTATGCATATAGGGCTATGGCACACTGAAAACACACATTATAAAACTATTCAAGCTCTTAATAATAAATCTGGCATTATCACTGATTGGCTGTGATATGCAGCACTTCTGCTTGATATCAAATCGGGTCCCTATCTTCTTTGGCTTGAGGGAATAGCAATGAATTTGACGCTAATGGGGGGCAGTTTACAAGCCAACATCCTTTCCATTGGCTCATGCCATACAATGTGATATTAAGGCAGCTGAAAATAGCTGCTGTTGTAGAAAGATGAACTGTGAGAGAAGCAGAACAGAGACATGAGTAGGCGTTCGTTTGTCAGAATATTTCTGTCCATTGAAATACCACACGGGTGTTGCGTAATGCAGCGCGGGCCATTATTGGATCTTGGGGTGAATCAGAGGAAATGAGCTAGCGCATTCAAGATTCTGTTTTACAGGTAAAGCGGTTCATAAAGAGCAGGGGGGGGAAATTGGGGTCTCAATTATTCTAAGAATAAACAGTAGTGTTTTTATTCTATTTTTTGCCACTTTTATTAAAAAAAAAATGTAAAGGAGAGAAAAGGATCGGGACATGATACAGGCAGGGTTTGAATGTTTCCACATGAGCACCAATCTAGCTCAGTAGAAAAGTTTGTTAAAGCGGAACTCAGTAAGATTTGTGAAGCTCCCCCTACAGGTTCCTTCAGTGAATCACACTGTCGTAAATACTCCAAGCACAGCTCTGGACTACAATGACTACAACGCTCACCAGTGCAGTAGTTTTGCAAATACAGTACAAGAAAGAGGAGGTGGGTAATTTGCAAATACAGTACACTCGATGGAGAAATTTCGAAATTGTCTTATAAAGTCATAATATTTACATTGTTTTTGGATTACCGTAAAGCATTTTGTCACTCTCGCATGAACGTAAACATGAGGCAAGATTGTGTCGGGTCGATGTAGCTCAACTTGCAAGTGCTGTATTCTGGCGTAGACGACCGCCTGTTAGTGTCCTATTGCACTTTCATAGTTTGAACATTTAAACTGGCAAAGCTTATTAATGATTACAAATAGGATAAATGGTCACAACGCAACACTGAAACATCACATGACCGTACCCGCGATCGAAACAATAATCCAAAATTTCTGCCAGTTGTGAAATTTCTACCAGTTTATTGTGTCTGGTGGTATATTGCCTACAAACTAATATGAAGAAATGTGTTAAAACTTAGCCTTAGCAAGTAAATAAAATGCATACAACATACGTCCCTATCATATAGCATGCGAAAAGCAGTGGTCTATATAAAAATAGTATGATGTCTGAATAGGTAGCACTCATGGAACTAAAGGCTAACAATACCTGGATGATATACTGATTTGAAAGTGTGCAGCTAGTGGACACTGTACTATCCCATGAGGCCACAAGAGCTGAGAAGCTGTCAGATTCAAAACGTTGAGGGAAAAAAAGGCTTATATACTTTTCAAGTGCAAGTGCTGTAGGTACCAAGAATGATGCTCCTTTGAGTTGTAGCCCTACTTCTTTGACAAAATCCGATTAAATCATTTAAAGCAAGTTCTTCTCTTAATATAGCACATAATGTTAAATTATGCAATTTCGGTAATAAAATTGCTTAAATCAAATTGTAAGAATGATAACATTAACATTAATATAAAAGCGACAGGCGATTCAAATCAAAAGACATGCTTCTAAAGAACATAATCGGGACGCTATGAACTTTTTCCTCAGTGAAAAATAAAGATTTCTCTAGGATGGCTAAAGTTTTTTCTTCTCCTAAACCCCAGAATGTGGAGTATTCATAATTTTCATAATTTTCAGGCCACCACAGACACACCCTTCAGCGGAAACTCAAGATCTTTACAATTTAACATTGCTAAGGCCTTAAGATTAGACGGACAACATATGATGTTGCTCTGATTAAATCTCTATGAGTTAATCACAGTGTAAAAAATGACATTCCCTGTTGCTCGCAGGTGGCGCTATGACTGCAACTGAATATTGCCATGTAGATGTCTTCAGGCCAGGACTCTTATCAAACATGTGAAGTTTGGGGCAGATCAAACATTGTATGCCTGAGTTACAACAACTTCCTGTTTCATGGCGAAACATCGAATTTTGTCAGGCCGCCACGGACACACCCTTCAACAAAAACTCAAGATCTTCGCAATTTAACATCACAAAGGCAATGTTAGCATTGCACTGTACCACCCATGGTACAAATACCATTCAAAAGCGACTTTAGGAATGCTAAGATTAGACTGACCAAATATGATGTTTATCTGATAAAATCTCTAAAAGGAGTTTGTTAAAGTGCAGAACAAACTCAAAATATCTCACTTTCTTGTACTTGTACGTGAAAGTAGCACAAAGGGCGCTTAATTGAAATTTTGTAGGTGGTGCTATCAAGCCATTTTGCCACACCTTATTCTGAAACCCATATCAGATGTAGATTTTCACCACTTCTGATGCATGTGCAAAGTTTCACGAGTTTTCGAGCATGTTTAGGCCCTCAAAAATAATAATAATAATAATAATAATAATAATAATGAAGATGAAGATGAAGAAGAAGAAGAAGAAGATGAAGATGAAGATGAAGATGAAGATGAAGATGAAGATGAAGATGAAGATGAAGATGAAGATGAAGATGAAGAAGAAGAAGAAGAAGAAGAAGAAGAAGAAGAAGAAGAAGAAGAAGAAGAATAGGATCCTCACACCATCGGTGCTCGGGCCCTAATAAAAATAAAAATACAGTTTCATATCCAGCAAGGCATAATTATGACTAAAAATATTTGCATTGCACCCACAACTTGCCGTTTTAGCATATTAATGACACCTCATCTATTTGATAACAAAAGCAAAAATGAGAGGATGGTAACTAGTCGGTTATGAAATCTGTTGTTATTTAGCAGGCGTGTAGTTAGGTCATTCTTGTAGTCTGGCACGTGTGAGTTGGCACGAAGGAGTTACAAAATGTGCCCTCTCTCACTCTCTTGCTCACTGACACAAAAAAACTCAGACTGTACTGCTGAGAACAGACTGTACTATATCAAGTGGCAGGTAGCTCTCACTTAAAGAAGCTCAATGGTCTCACACTGCAGTCTTACTTGACACATTCCTCGAGTTGTGTTTACAGAGGGCTGAGGCACAATGGCAAAACCAGCATAACAGACAAACCGATACCTGATCTTTAAACACCATAAAGTGCACACTACTGTAAATACATAGACAAACCCAAGTCACGAGTTTGTTGTTCATGTAACCAGGCAATGTGATGGATGATGCAAACAAAAATACATATGCATTACAAATTGATTCATCTTGAGTGCAGTATTTACCTATTATTTATGTTTTTAGTTATGTTTTTATTTTTAGAAGTACCTGGAAGCAAAGGATACAAAGTCTTACTAATCTTTAAAGATACAAATTTGTGTCTTTCTTAATTCTGTGGAACATGAAAGGATACATTTTGAAGAATATAATTTGTTGCTCTTTTCCATATAATTACAATGGGAACTAGAGATTTCAAGCTGCAAAAATGATGCAAAAGCATGATAAAAATGACTTTTGAACAAACTAAACTTTTTATTTAAAATTTTATTTTTATTTTTTATTAATTTTTTATTTATGTATATATATATATATATATATATATATATATAAATATTTTGTTTTTAAAAAATAAAAAAGTTTTTTATCATTAACAAAAAAAAAAAAAAAAGTAATTAAAAATAAAGATGAAATAAAATGAAAAAAATTAGAAATTTTGCGTTGGCAATTAACTGAAATAAGTTAAAGTACTAAAATTACTAACTGAAATAAGACTAAAACTAAAAGTGAAATACATTTTAAAATCAAACTAAAAAAAATTACAAAAGCACATAAAATTACTAAATTAAAACTAAAATGAATATAAAAACTGAATATAAAAATAAATGCTAATTCAAAATATTAACAAAAACTATTAGAACACAATAGTATATAAATACTAAATTAACACCAAGCTGTTAACTCGAAAAATGCCTTGACTGAATCACTGAGCCAGTACTTGTACCAGATCAGTCCAATTTGTGAACTAAACATTAAACAGGTTCAACTGATTCATTGAAAATATCTGATTTAAAAGAATGACTTGTTCACATGCTAAAGAGAGGTAGAATGGATGTCACAATTTAAAGTCAGTGACTTCAATTACAGTCTGTTTCAAGCAAAGCTATTATATGAATTCAGAAGTGTTTCTGGGACGATAATACATTTTAAAAAGGCATGAGATTGTGACAGACTGGATTGTCAAATGAAGGTGTAAAGTCAGCTTCTGTACGATAGTCAGCTTCTGTTGGACAGCGAAGATATTTGGCAGCTCTCTGACTGCTGGCAGCTGGGCAGACAGCTGCAGCGACGAGCGACTCGTTGGATGTGTGGTTATGTAACCATCAACATAGATTCAGACATGCAGTTTAACATCAGGGGATCTGCAACCAGGACCAACACTGACTGACATCTGATACAAATACGCAAAGGTGGCCCAAAACACTCTAGCAACCTGTGCAGCAAACTTTGCAGTATATACAACAAATAATAAGAAAAAAAAAAAAACATCATGTCCTCAGACAATGTACAACTTGTTCTCCAGTTTGGAAACCTAACCATTGTCCTTCTCAGTATCATGCTTGTGCACACAGCAAAACTCAAGCCCCTTGATGCTTAAAAGGCAGGCAGAATTCAAAATCACAGGTGCAGGATATCACAACTAGATCAAGCTGAGAGGCCCGTCAGAGATTTAGGGAATTGAAGCGGCCCATGCTAATGACGGAGCTGATGCCAGAGATGCTTTGCTGGAGCTCAGCCTGGTGCTGTTGATCCCCTCTGCGCCTGGGGATTTACCAGCCAAAGTCCCCTAAACCCCTCCTTCCATCTGAGCAAAGAGAAAAGCAGCAGCTCCAGTCACACAGCCGATCGCCAGGCCTATTTCCACTGATCTGAAAGACATTATTCAATCAATCAAGTTCTACATATCCTACATGTTTGTTTATTAACTATTTTGGCTAATATGATTATTTTTTGTAACCATAAAAAAAAGAAAAAAAAAAAAGAAAAAAAAGTAGTAGAGTAGTGCATTTAATCATGTTTAAGTCAACTCCCTAAAGATTTCTCATTCAAAATTTCATCAGCCTGGCAGTCACAGAGACTCGCCTTCAGTGCCAACAAAATATCACCTGGACATTGGGTGGAGGGTGGAAAACAGATACACTGTTATAAAAAATATAGTAAAAAAGTTTTTTAAAAGTTGTAAATAAAACAATGATTATTGTCATTGTTGTAAATAAAGCAATTATTATGGGGGCAGTCGTGGCCCTAATGGTTAGAAAGTCAGACTGGTAACCCGAAGGTTGCGGGTTCGATTCTCAATACTGGCAGGAAATGACTGAGGTGCCCTTGAGCAAGACATCTAACCCCCAATCACTCCCCGGGCGACACAGCAAAAATGGCTGCCCACTGCTCCGGGTGTGTATTCATTCACTACTCACTACTCCTCATGTGTATGCATTAACTTGGATGGATTAAATGGCCTAATGGTTAGAGAGCCGGACTTGTAACCCGAAGGTTGTGGGTTTGAGTCTCAGTACCAGCAGGAAATGTAAGAGTGAATGAACAGTGCTCTCTTCCATTCTCATTACCCACAACTGAGGTAACTTTGGCAGTTTGATACACGCTCCGAATCACTGATTCGAAACAAATGATTCGTGAAGCATCGAAACTTCATGAAGCACTGTTTTGAAATCACCCATTACTAGATATTGTTGGAAGTCATTATTTTGTTTTGTTTTTTGGCACTCAGAAAGTATTCTCGTCACTTCATAACATTAAAGGTTGAACCACTGTAGTCACATGAACGGTTTTAAATATGTCTTTAGGAACTTTCTGGGCATTTGAAAGAGTTAATTATCTTGCTGCCAATGGAGGCCTCACTGAGCCATTGGATTTTATCAAAAATACCTTAATTTTTGTTCTGAAGATGAACGAAGGTCTTACGGGTGTGGAACGACATGAGGGTGAGTAATTAATGACAGAATTTAATTTTTGGGTGAACTAACCCTTTAACTGTAAGATAATCTGCATAGAAAAAAAATCTCTCTGAAAAGTTGCATAGCTAAATTCACCTCCATTAAATCACCAACAGCTACAGCCATTCACATTCAGGAAGACGTCCTTGGCCACTGTGTCACAATTAATTTGAGTGTCTTGCATCATCAGCATTGTGTTAAGATGGCACGTCAAGTTAAAAATAGTCCAACTTTTAATAAACGTTGCAAGACGATGTGTTCTATTCCACTTTGTTGCACGTCATCCAGTATTTTCAATGCAAGAAAGTGTTCTATGTCCTATGTGTCCAATGCTTTAATATAAACACTTGGACAAATATTTTGTGAATCCAACTGGTTTTTGTAAAGTTGAACTAAAGGCCAAAGTGTATTTAATGCTGACATGATGTAGGATGATGACATATCCAAGTGAAATGGCTTCTTGAACAAAAAACCCCCAAAAAATGTAGGGTGGGACTTTGTCTATCAGGAATGTTTGAATCGTTGTGGTTTGCTACTGCTGACATTTCATGTGTGTGACATGTCCCGTCCTCGAGCAGAAAAACACATCATATGTGAAAAGAAGAAATGTCCATGCAAGAGGAAGGGGAAGTTATTTTGATTAATGATTACAAGAGCACATTAATGCACGGATAAATTATTAGTACTAAATACTGCAATATTCAATAAAAACAATAATTGTTAATTTTTATTTCATGGTGCCTTTAAGCTTTGACGTGAATTCTAGTAAATGTGTACAGCCGAACACAGCCTTTCATTTGACAGTGTGCGTGAACACAGGTTCTCAACACGCATGGATTAGAAAGTTTCATCCATGTCCAGTGGCTGCACTATTTCTCTCCAGATGTTTTGACCAATGCAAAAACATCTTATCTGTTTAAACTAGAGTTGCAAGTCTTAATCGCCTCATGTATTATATATATATATATATATGTATTGACAGACAAATGAAGCCTATAGCTTGATGAATCACTGCAGCTCAATTATACAGTAACTGTGCATGAAAATGTAATTTGTACTTTGTTGATTCTGGAAATACATAGTTTACTGCATCCCTCATAAGACCACAAGGGATGTAGGGAGGAGGAATGTGTGTGAGTGAAACAGACAGTGAGTGTCTGTCTCTGACTGCTGAGCTCAGCCGTGTTCAAGCGTCTCGCGCTCTTTCACACACACACACACACACTCACAAACCTCTCCAATATTCAAGGAAGAAGTTGGGCCAGGCCAAGCGTGAAGACACATGCAGATACACATGCTTTCAGGGAGGAAAGGACGAGAGGGGGAGAAGTCTCAGACCGAGAGTAGAGATTTTGGATCGGCTTTCTTTGGGGTGGAGAATCTTATTTCTGTATGACGATGAAGTAAAGAACTGCTCCTGGTTGTCAGCACTCTGATTCTGGGAAATTGTATACATTTGACCCTAAGAGCAATGAGATAAGACAGTTTACAGTATCACAGTATAACAGTGTAGACTTGAAAGAGCCGAGTGTTCTCTTCCTGTTCAATACGATCCATTTCAGAGAAATCAATAATTATGCAAGTAAACCACAAACATCGGACAAAAGCCCATCAGACAAATGTCTTTGCATGCCAGCAAATCTCACAGCTGTGGCCAATCTAAATAACCAAAATGCTACTTTTGGATACTTGTACACAACAGTAAACAAAGTTAGTCTGGAAGAGATGCTAAAGTGCATCAATACAAAAACTCTTGAACTCTGTCCTGGATAAAAAAAATAAAAAAAAAACTAAATAAAAGGTTTTGGGACAAATTCACACAGAACTTTCAAGCTTGTGAAGGCACTTTGTCTATAACATTTACTTAACACTAATTAAAATGTATACAGTGCAAGTACCTTAAAGGGATAGTTCATCCAAAAATGAAAATTTTGTCATAAATTTACTCACCCTCATGTTGTTCCAAACCTGTATGAGTTTTTTTCTTCTGTTGAACACAACAGAAGATATTTTAAAGATTTTTTAAAGTGTTGATGGTACCCATTGAGTTCCATGGTATTTTTGGGTGCATAAAATGTTGGTTACCAACATTCTTTAAAATATTTTTTTTGTGTGTTCAACAGAAGAAGGAACCACTTGAGGGTGAGTAATTAATGACATTTTCATTTTTGGGTGAACTAACCCTTAAATAAGCTTCAAAGACATGAATTGGACCGAATAAAAAGTCGCTTTCAATGCTTAATATTAAGCTGGTACAACTACTTTTGCTTCTTTTTTGGGGGGTGGGGGAGAGAGTATGGCCTAATACGTATTTTGACAAATGGGAATCATTTGATGTCTCGAAACTGTGCAGGACAAAATACGAACCTTTAAAAGAACACCAATAAAAAACACATCAGTAATAAAAAAAGAACAAGGGACCTTAGGGAAGAGTAAGGAATTATTACTTCATTAACTCAAAGCTATAATACCTGATCTAGGTCTGACAGTTTTAACAAACATGCAACACAAAATATAGAAAGGAATGATATGTTATTGTTCAGGCCACACCCATAGTTATTTGCATTACAGGAGTTAACAATCCATGGCAGCACCAGACAAGGAAATGCAATTCTCATCAGCAGTGGTAGCCAACAGTCCCCTGCGATCATGCCAGATGATGTTCAACAACTGCACACAGCAAACAAACCTGACCCAAATTTTGCACAATAAGATACGACTAAATGATATGATTAAAGGGTACTGCTAAATAATACAATTTAAAGTAATGAGATGAACAATTATCAATGAATGAAATGAACACACTCCAAATGTTTTCTGATTCCTATTTGCATGAAGTGCATGAAACTTTTCACAACTTTTTCCACATCGGTGGAATTACATCGCCAATGGTCGCCCATATCGCTACCTTTACTCTCACTGAAAATGAATTGAACAAGAGTCACGTGGGTACTTTTAAGATTGTGATCGCTTGAAATTCTACAGTAGTGTGAATCTTAATGCTACTACTAAAACAGACTAAATGGAAGATCAACAAAGACTCTAACATATCAACAATGCAGAACCAGGAAGAGAAAAAAAAAATCCAACAAAATGCAAAACTGAAAATTGAAGTAATGTTTTCAAACACTTGAAAACCCTGAAGATCAACACAAGATCTGATTGCCATTTACTTATGAAAGTACGACGCAAAGAGTGTGGCTAGAATGTGGGTAGTAAAGTATGTGACGGCACCCAAGCTGGTATGTGGAAGGACTAATGATTAACCCATTGCAGCTGTTGGGACAGTGCTGTTTCACAGCAAAGTGTGCGGTAATTGTGCATAAATGGCTTCTTTTGGGGTAGACTAGCCAAAAGTGCAACAAGTTAATAAAGGAAACTGAAATAGACAACTGGGCATGTGATAAAGAAGACATGCAAATATAGTGGTGTTCAAAAGTCAGAGACCACTAGTGAAAATGCTTCTATTTTGTATTCATTTATTATTTAACAAAAAACAAAATGTGAAAATTGTGTCATTCAAATTTTTATTATCTTATCAGTCACGGAAGTCAGTGTTGTCTATGTTAACTAAAACTTAAAGTTAACTATTTATTTTTGTAAAATTAAGCTGAACAAAATATCTAAAATTAAAGAGGATAAACTTAGTGTTGAAATGCTTCTTTGGCAACTAACTGAAATAATAAGTCTAAGATGAAGTACTAAAATTACAAAAACTAAAACTGAAAAAAAAAAAAAAAGCATTAAAGCTAAATTAGAAAATTAAAAACAAAAACTAATACACATATCAAAAGCACAAAGTTACTAAAACATACTAAAATTAAAAGGAAACTGAAAATATAAAACTAAAAGCTAATTCAAAATATATAATAGTATATAAATAATACTAGGCATTTAGTAACACTAAGAAAAAAAGCCAGAAAACAATGCATTTTAAATATTAAAACTTCTCTTTATTTCAACATTTTCAAATGCTCAACCTTCTCTTTTACCTTTTACTTATATATATATAATTTTGTTCTCAGACTTTTGGGCCTAACTGTATGTGCTTCTCCAGTAACAGCAGCAGGAATGCTTTCATAAAAAGGATGCCAACATGAGAAAGGTGCCAGACTAGAGATGACCGTGACAATCACCTCCTGTTCTCTTGCTATTACATTACTACACCAGAGGCAACATAATCTTCTGAAAGCGAAAGACAGAAAGTTGTCATTTCCAGCCCCTGAAAACAAGAGCAAAATGCTCAGCACAGGTGGGTGTGAAAGGTGTGGGATAAAAATGAGAGTCTGGTGATCAGTAGATCTCCCAGAGCTTTGCTACTCATCAAGCAGTAAATCAAAGAGCAGGGAGTGAGCGTTCTGGTGTCATTTTTTCCCGTGGCATGCAAACTCCAAGTGAGTCCCTGACTGATGGGCAAAGAGTGACATCAGGCTCATTCACTGTGGAATTATAGCACCTGATGCCCTTTCCAGACCTTCTCATTCATTTCGCCTCTCTTCGCAGGCTGCCTGTGCCGCTGGAGGACCCTCAGTAGGGAGCGGTGTGGCGTGATGACTGGGCATTTAATCAGTTTGGGTTGTTTAAGATAACCGCTAAGTTCTTATCTTTCTGCAATAACATACCTGACAGGATGATGATTCTGTTTTCCTACTGCTATGCTGATACGGTGTCCCTAAAGTACACTTTCCTACATTTCAGACATTTGGCACATTTCTAAAACAAAATATAAACTGATACAAACCACCCAGCAGTCTGTATATTAACCAAACAGAGTCCATATTTGGAGAGCTACTGTGAAACTGAATTGTTTCAGTTTATCCAAATTCCATCATAAACTCCCAATTTTTAATATTATTACATACATTCTACATAAAACATTACACCCTGAAGAAACATCTAAATTAATCTTTCTTTTTCAATACAATACTAACATCTCTCAAAAAACTGAAAATAAAATAGATAAATAAAATAAAAAGACATTTTACAAAATGTATTTTCAAACAAATAAAATAAATCCACATACAAAGTTTTATCATGAAACTCTAGATGGCGCAGACTAGTAGGTCCTTAACTCAATCTGCTTGCAATCATCATTCTCTATAGGGCACAGCTGATTGGCTCATGCTCTATCAGTAGCCAGTGAGCTCGATGCTCATCCGTCAAATACTTGGTCAGCATTTGCTGTAGCAGTTGCAACGCGCTTTCAGAAACCCTCCACCTTCCCCAGCTCCACCTGCATAGATCTGCTACAGGTGATTCATGTATGCTATATTGTAAAGCAGCAGTGCATCTTACTTGCTTACAGCGTGTCGCGTTTGTATTGGCAGTAGCAAGTCCCGTACTTGCTTTGCAACAGCAGCAGCGTAACAGATCAATATCAACATTGTCATATCCATTACCATGCCAAACACTCTGAGAGTTGTCATGACAGAAATATAGTTCTGTGAAAAGTGCTAATCTCAGAGACACAGTTAACTCAAAAAAGTATCAAAAAGTCTGAAAACTTCTGGCTTAAAGAGTTCCCCCAAAATTGTAAATTCTGTCATTAATTACTCACCCTCATGTTGTTCCAAACCCTTTCATTTATCTTTGAAACACAAATGAAGATATTTTTAATGAAATCTGAGAGATTTCTGTCCCTCCATTGAAAGTCTATTCAAAAGGTTCATAAAGAGATACAGCACGTTTGAGCTTTCGCGAGAACCAATGAGGTTTGTTCTCATGCGTCAAGCCAGTACAGATGAACTTTCACTGTTCACTGATCAATGTTTATATGTGAATAAAAGCTTAAATTAAGTCTGTTTATCATATTAAGTGACCGTGTGTCTTCAGAAGACTTGTATTAAAAAACTCAATTCATATGGATTGCTTTAATGATCTATTATTTCAATGTTTTGAAGTGTCAGACTTTCAAAGGAGGGACAGAAATCTCTCTGATTTTATTAAAAACATTTTCATTTGTGTTCCAAAGATGAAAAAGTCTTACGGGTTTGGAAGAACATGAGGGTGACAATTTTCATTTTTGGAACTATTCCTTTAAAGCATTACAGAATGAGCCAGAATACATAACAAAAGAACTGAAAGAACTTTGTGAATGATGGAACTGCTAATACTTAAATAATCAGAGTAAAAATCAGAATAGATTTTGTTGGCCAGTTCTTTGGAGGAATTTGACTCTGCATTTAAATAACATTTTAAATGTGCTAAGTATCTACTGCAGCACCCCTAAGGTAGAGTTGCAACTTTTAAGTTAAAAAAATACTTGGTAAAACAATGTGTGTAGGGGAGTAGCAAGCAGCGAATTCGATGCCCAACCAGTCAGTATGTGTTTGTGAATATGTTCAAGGATGAGGTGAAAAGGAGAAAAGAGATGCAGTGAGGGCTGATAAGGACAAGGCGCTGGGCACACACTGTGATCCTTCAGATCTACACTTCATGCCATCCGCCGCTGATGGGGCCTGTGTGGCATGCTGGCATGAAACAAAGCACATTAACATCAGCAGAGAATGTTATTATTTTTCTTCACAGTGTGAATTTCAATGCCTCAGAATGCCATTGTTTTACCGAGACAAATCTTTCATGTCCTCCATTTTGCATGTGAAAGAAATGTAAATGGAGCAGTTAAGCCAGGGAAAACTTCAAGATGAAATTCAGCCAACAGCTCATTAGTCTGACGGTTATAGCGCACCACAGGTGCTGCGGTGTCCCGGCTAACGAGGTAAGCAATGGTCATTAAAGATTTTCGCACACTTACTGGCGACACACGGCCATTAACCTTAGCAACCTCTGTGGATTTGAAGAGAGTTTGACGACGAAAGTTACAAATGTTTTTTGACCTTGCCATGCTCTTTCCTAATGAAACCATTACAAGGAAGATACACAATTAGACTTCTGTTTCTTTAGAAATAAAGTTAACTTCAACATAATAGGGCCATCTATGAGAATTATGAGGGATAGTTCACCTAAAAATTAATATTCTATCATTATTCTCACTTGTTCATGTCATTTTTATTGTGGAAGTAGAACATCATCCGGAAATTTTTTGCTTACCGTTTTATGAATACTGTGTATTCAAACAAACTGCTCACTTGACATACTATTTTTTGCACACTATATATAGAATGCAAAGAGAATATGTTATAACATGCATACAGTACTATATAGAGGGAAAGTAGGCATGTGGGGAGTCAATTTTGCATCAGTTCATCCGGTTCGCAAATCTGACTGAAAGATTCATTCAGGAATCAGACTGGCTGCCACGGAGCATCCAAATATGCATACTTCCCTAGATTAAAAAAAAAAAAAAAACAGTATGTGAAAAGAACTGCATGTCTGAATTCATAGAAGGCAAAAAGTACCTGGATGATCTACTACTTCCATCGAGATTATGAAGTGCGCATCCAATGGACAATTTACTATACCATGAAGCCACGACTGAGGCGGATTTGTGAATGGTAGTGAGGCGACACAACTGACGCTGGTAGGTCAAATGTTGTACATCTGGATTACATTCATACGACGTACAAAATATTTTTTTAATGGTAATGAAGTAATTACTTATTTCAAAATATGAACTACTAGTATGTGATTTGTAACTGACTTGTTCACAAATCTTGCTAAATAACAGCATACCAGTCAGGAATGACATAGGAGAGTAAATAAACTGTCAATTTTTGAGTGAACTCTAAATGTTATACATTTTCACATCACATCAGCTAGCAACATATTGTCACTGTTGCCAAAAAGTCACTTCCAAATTGCAAACAAGTATTCATAATGAAAATGAAACTGAAAAATGGTCTAACGTAATGCACTGCATAAAGTGCCATTCAGAGAAAATGAGTAATTTAGTCTATCTAGTCCATTTAAGAAAGATTGAAGTTGATTTTTCTCATTCTAAAAAGATTCTTAAATGCAGGCTTCAGCGTAACTCTAAATTAGTGGGCTAAAGGCAAACATTTTTCCCGTGTATCAGAAAAACAAACAGTCTCTCTTTACAAAAGGTATTGCTTATGATACACTCAAACAATTGTAACATTGAGGTAAATAAAAAAAAGGAAAAAGGCCAACACCATTCCTCCCTTCACATCCTGCTCAAGCACTGTTGCCGCTTAGTTCAAGCAATAACACGTCTCATTCGCAGAGTTCCACGCTTTGTGCTGATACACTCAAAAATAATATCATTAAGCTCTCCCTCCTCACCACCACACTATGCATTAAAAGACAATGGCTCTAGCCAACTGTGTCTGAGGCAAACAAAGCAAAGTTTTTCATGTTACTTGAGATGATGGAAACTGTTTGCATCACATTAGAGAGTTGACATGACTCCAAACAAAACCAGCCATAATAACACAGCCATACGTTATTAACACATAATAACGTAATAACACTAAAACCAGCAAAAATTATTATTTAAATGGTTTAGAAGTAAGACATGTCTATCACAGAGTATCTAGTGTGGTTGACAACTGATGACCATGATCATATAATCACAATATGAAATGGACCATAACAAAAATATGTAGTAAATATGATAGATTTTCAAAGCAAACCTACCAGACTATAACACTACTTTTTTTTTAAATATATATGTAGGGTGGGGATATTTGTTGTCGACTAGATTGAGATGTAAATGTTGAAATCAAAAGTAGAGGAAGATAAACATGAGCTTGGAGGGGCGGAGTTTAAGCAGACTAAATAAGTGGAAAAGTCCTACATACATCACCTCACCTGTCATTTTCACTGGAAGATCCAGTTATGACATTTTGTTTCAATATTATAAAAGGTAAAAATATTTGTAAAAAATGAAACATGTTCACAATGAGATCCATACAAGCATTTAGAATAGACAGGGCGAATTTTTGTTTCATGCCAACTTTAAACTCCAAAAAGGATTTTTAAAAAGTAGTGACTGAACTAGAAAACCGGATCAGTGAACAAATTGTTCCGAAACAGATCTTTTCAATGAGACTCTTTTCAGAGATTTTCCAGTAAACAACATCTTAAATTATGGACCGTTCCTTAAAGCTATTGGAAATCAGCTTTTTAAGGTATAGTTCTTCTAAAATGACTAGTAAAAATGACTAGTAAAAATGCACTGACCCTAATGTTGTTGCAAAACTTTATGACTTCATCGCTCCCAAAAGGATATGTTGAGGCACAATGACAGCCTCATTTTCACTGTATGAAAAAAGATTCTATGGAAATGGATGGTGACAGAAAGTGGAAATCTCCTTTTGTGTTCCACGGAAGTCACGTGAGTTTGGAACAACATTAAGATGAATAATAACAATCTTCATTTTTGGAGTGAACTACCCCTTTAAGTATCATTTCTCTATGAGCAAATGTCCAGTGCTCCCTGTAGCCTACCCCACACACGGGGGACTCCGTCTCTGTTCAGTCATTTCCAAGAATTAGGAAAGAGCGTCAGATTCCTGCGTTGTGCGGTTTGCCATGTTACTCTAATGTAGCAAAACGTTATTCTTGGCTGACCGTCGGGACAAACCCATAGGCTGAAATGTGAGTTTCGCGCTACATTTCTCAACTTGTTTGAATAATCAAGACAGCTGATTGACTCATATTGTGCCGCATCGTTTACAGAAAGTCAATCTTCATATTTAACGTATGAAAAGTGTAACAGCTTCTACGAATGTCACTCAAAACGCCACGTCTAAGTTTTACTAACAGACTTCATAAACCGAACCAAGACATAAAAGAAAAATATTTAGTAAATATGCTTACTAACTAACAAAAAAATCAATCTCTTTTATCGACTAAGACATACATGTTGAAACATAAAAACATTTACACGCTAGACCATACCTGACACAGCTGTTGGCGTTGCTGTAGCCATTTACACTCCAGGACAGCGTGCCGTGGTCCGCATCCCATCGCTTGTCAAACGGAATCGCTGCTGACGCCTCTCTCTGCGTTATTTGGACGCTCGCGAGCCAACAGGGCTTCCCCTCCTGCTTGTCAAACTGAAAGCGCAATCATGCGTTCAGCTGATCAGCGCAACAACAACAGCCACGGTGTCGCGCAACGCAAACAGTTCACACCGAACCACCCTGCACGCGACACCCTGGGGGCCCCGCCCCCTTCCCATGCTCTCGCAGTTCTCAGGGTGATTAATAATCATGAGATAGTATCCTCCCGCGACGCCTATTGGCCGAAGAAGTACCTTAATTTTTAGCTCCCTCCTCACTGTCAGCTACAGCGAGGTGACGTCATGGAACATTCCAAAAATTCCTTGTCCCGGTATTCTTTATTTCAAGGGGACCCTGCAAAACTTGCTGTGTGTAGATAATGTTTACAATCAATCAATACTTTTACATAGGCTATATATGCGTTTTTTAAAGGGATAGTTCACCCCAAAATATAAATTCTGTCATAATTTACTGTATTGTATGGGGGGGAAAGTGTTAGAGGTCAAGTATTTCTTTACATAGGCCATAGGTACACATTATATTAAATAATATTATTTAAAATTATCAGCTAAACTAATGTTTGTTACATTCATCATAACCAAAGTCAAATATTTAATGGAATATAGGGCGAGAATCCCTTAATACATCCACAAGTTTCATGAGCAGGCCCATCTGGGATGCGTACTGGGTTGCTTATGTCAGCACAATTCCCACAATTCCCTGACTCAGTTGTACTCTTTAGCAGGACTGAAGCTTCTCAGTTGCACTAATGGTAGTATGGCCCACATGAGGACTATTATAGGGTTAACCATCAGCACAGACTTTAATTCATTTAACTCTTTCCCAGGGGCATGGAGGAAAAGTAAACCTGAATGTTCTCTAAGAACATTACTAAACTCCCAGGAAAGTGTGGTTATTCCCTAGCAGTATATTATAAACCAAACCTGAGTAGTAAATGATCACTTATGCTTTTTGTTTTCCCTAAACTTTCAAAAAGCACATTACTAATTCCCAAGGAAGAAGTTCTAAAAAGCTTTTAAAGCTGCACCAGTTCTGCTGGGAATAGATTGTCTTTTTATTTTCCCTGTTGGGTTTATATTTCCAATCAGATTATTTCCTCATTGGCCCACCTTTTAGCAATGGCCATATGCTTGAAATGCTCACAACCTTCAAAAATTCACAGTGTAAGATGAGTTCACCAATACACACAATGAAACTGGGGGATCTTTTCTGTTGTTTGTTTCTGAATATACCAGTGTTCGCGACACTCTATGAACCTAAACACAGTCCCCCTGACCACCGTATGACAAACGTTTGACAAAGGAATGCTTTGTTTAACAGATGCAAATGCAGTGCTGGGTCAATACCCGAAGGACAGTTTAATTACTGGGCATAAATATAGCTTCCCAAACTCCACGCCTGCTGGGCCTCCAACCTGTTATTATGCTTTTTTATATTTATTTTACAAGAGTCGAATTACTCTCAAGGAAGAACAGGAGTAGTGCTTGAGGAACTGAGCAAAACTTGAATGCGTAAGAAGGTCACAGTGGGGTCGATTAGAGTAACATTGCGTGACAAAACCAGCGTGGTATTGTTCATTTTCCCATCGTAATGCCCAGCGATGTCTTGCTGTTGAATAGGTCAACACGTTGGCTCTAAAATTAGCAAAGGTGAGCATAAGGTGAGACTCTCACCATCTCTGTGTTTTTAGAAGGCTTAGACGGACTCCTGGAGACTCTTCAGTGTCCAGTAAAGTTCACCTGGCATTCAGGTGATGAGTCATAGCTCACAGCTGCCTGATCCCATCTCTGGATGCCACTGTCGTTCAGACTCCCTGTGGAGAACGAGACGGCTGCTGGCTGCATCGTCATGACAGCCGCCGTCCTCGGCTGAGTCAAACAGGACACCTGACCGGGCTTGTGGCTGTGAGGTGCGTGACGGTCAAGTGGGTGGGGGGTTTAGGCCATGCAGAGAGGTCTGTTTTGATTGGGTTAACTGTGATTGCAAAGTTCACGCTCTCTGAACTGCATTGGACCACCCTTTCGTTGGGTTTTCTTTCCCAAGAGCGAGATAGAAAGAGGGAAGCACAGTAGCAAGGACACTGCGTTGTGAATGCTCCACGGTGTGACAATATGATCCTAACAGGCTTATGTAACAGGGATGCCTGCATGCTCGTCTTCCAGCAGACAATGGCTGCACCGACTGTTATATAACTAGATCAGCCTCCCCACAGAGCCGGGCTGCGCCTGTGCATGGCATACAGCAGCCTGCCAAAGAGAGGGAGAGAGCGAGAGAGAGAGACGTAGAGAATGAGACAGAGAGAAACAATGCTATGCAAGATAATGCAAGAGTGAATCGTAAAATATATTATATATTCTATTTGGTTCGTGACCTAGAATAATAAAGTAAAAATCCAAAACTTTCTGTTTATTTCCAGGTTTAAAAGTAAAAATTAAGAATTTCTATTTTTTTTTTTTTTCTTTTTTATTCATGTGCACTCGTAATCTTTAATCAAAGTAACTTCCTCTCCCTCTTGCAGCAACATCAACATTTCTGGCGCAAGGACGAGACAACCTGTCAATCACAGCAATCGCAAACTATGATTCACGAGTTCACATTTACATATAATTAAGTACAGTAAGAGTTATGTGTATTTGGCGTGCTGTCTGGGGGAGTTGTGGTAGAAGTAGATAGAACTGAAGTGAGGAGATGGGGTGGTGGAGAGATCCTGATAAACTGTCAGACAAACAGAGGTAAGTCTGCTGTATTTATACCTTTTGTCATTGGTTGCATTGATTAACTGAAAGCTCTCCACCTGAGCTAATTAGGATAATTACACCTGTTCCTCCCAAACTTTGTTAATAAAACATCATTTATCCAATGATCCAATCAATTCCCAATGGACAAAATCAAGTCCTGCCATTCTTTTTTTGTTGTTTGAGAAGCCATTTCACTGGGATATACATCACAACAGAGAAGAAAAGAAATGGGAACTTCCATTTCATGCTGACTTTAAATCACCCAGTATTAATTTTAGTACTTTTTTAAAAAAAAATTAACTATAAAATTAAAAATAAAATTAATAATTTTTTTAAGTTCAAAAATTTCATCTAATTCAGCTTCATTTCAATTTCTGAAAGTTGAAAGATTTTCATTAGTTTCGTTTTTGTTAACAATAACAACATTGATACCATGGTATTTCAAGAGCACTTTTTGTAATATGAGATATTATATAGTGACTCTACATGTCATATATGTAAACAATTGATTTTGATACACATGCAATATAATAGCTCAGAGTAAAATCAATAGGTTGTATTATATCTCACTTTTTTTTGGCAATCTACACCATCACCCGTAATATTGGATTTTTCAGTTGCACTACCATGTAAATCTGATCCTTCCCCTGTGGAGTTCATATTATCCTGAATATATTCCATATATAATGGTGGACAGAGAATAAATCTGAGATGAAATTTGATTATGGAGGAAGATCTTCAAAAAAGGATTTAAATATTGTAAAATGTGCGATGATCAGTAGCTTATTTAGCTATAGTCAAAATATTGAATAAACACACATGCAAGTATTGGGAATGTTCAGTGAATGAAATCTGTGTCATTTTCTCTGGGTGCAGATTCTATTTGGGTCTGACAGTGAGAAACTAAAAGGATTATCTTGTGTTTTCATCTATGACCTTTTTATTCCCTCACAAGTTTCCTCTTGTCTCATGGCCATGTGGAAAATTAATGTAGTATTTTTGCATAGAGCAGCAAAAGCTAGAGGCGGTTTCTTGCTCCCGGGCTTCAGAGCAGATAACTCACCCCGGGCAGGAAGGCATCACAATCCTCTGCCACTCTGCTGCCAGACTCTGGGTCTTGTTGAGTCTAATGGGGTGGTAATGTTGGGTAAATGTTTCCAGCACACATGTGCCAGCAGGACCAAAACTCAATTAGCTTTGCTCCATACTGCAGTGTAATCCAATGTGCTTGGGTTTTACACTTAGAATGCAATTACACCTCTGACAGCTGCTTTCAGTCATTTTACTATAAGAGCAGCGCCTGCAAATCAAGTACAGTTGCTCTCAAAATGATTTTTTTCCTCTCAAAAAGATTTTGTTTTAAAATCCAGTTACAGCTGGTTTTGCACACTCTCAAATGGTCATATAAAACAGGAACTCCCAGAAACTAAAATGATTGTTTTTGAAACTTTACTGCTTGTGGTGTAACTTCTGGAGCTTGTTAGGAATGTAGTAGTCTCGCAAAGCCCATCAATGGATCATACTGCAGCTTATCCTGGTGTAAACCACCCACTTAAAAAATGGGCATCTGGCTGATATATACTGTAAACTGATCAGTTTACTATAGTTGGTATATGTTTATGATAGACAGACAGACAGACATAATAAACTTGAAAGGTAGCATTTTAGATATATAGAACGATGGATGGATGGATGGACGTGTTTGGTTCTTAAAATTTAAGATCTGTTTAAGATCTGGTCATCTTAAAGGGATAGTTCACCCAAAAATGAAAATTTGATGTTTATCTGCTTACCCCCATTGCATCCAAGATGTAGGTGACTTTGTTTCTTCAGTAGAACACAAAAGGTGATTTTTAACTCCAACCGTTGCCCTCTGTCAGTCAAATAATGCGAGTGGATGGGAACTTGAACAATAAGAGTCGAAAAAACATGCACAGACAAGTCCAAATTAAACCCTGCGGCTCGTGACAACACATTGATGTCCTAAGACACGCAAGAAACCGAACAGTATTTATATCATTTTTACCTCTAAAACACCACTATGTCCAACTGCGTTCAGCACTCACTTAGTGAGGTCTGATCGCGTTCTGACAACGGCAGTGATGTCTAGCACTCATTGAAGTATAAGCGCGAGACATCACTGCCATTGTCAGAGCGCGATCAGACCTCACTAAGTGAGTGCTGAACGCAGTTGGACATAGTGGTTTATTAGAGGTAAAAAATGATATAAATACACAGTAAAATCCACAGAGTTAAATCAACTCCACTCAGATAACATTTGGTCCCTCTCTGAATAGTGTTAAAATTAAACTGAAGCAGAGTTAAAGTTAATGAGATAATTAAGCTATTAATTCAGGAATGATTGAACATTGATGATGAACACCTGCTGTTAACAAGAATAAATGTTCCTTTAGTCTTTTGATTCGGCAATGCACAAGTGATTGCTGCGAAACACTATTGCAATTGCTCAAACACAAATTATTTTAAAAACATAGAAAGGTCAAGAGCCCAACTAAAACAAACTCTGACCACCACAATGGTGGCATAATTTATTGACCAATAAAACACCAACATTTAAACCTCTGTTAATTCTCAAGAAATTATTTAGACATGTGACAGAAATAAAGTCAATATGGTTAGTAATAAGTAAATCATATCTTGAGAGATTTAATGTCTTTTACCTTCAGTTGATTTCAATTAAATGGTTTTGGCTGAAGTCACTTGTAGTTCTTGTGTTTCTCTTTTCTTCTGCTTGTTAACAGCAGGTGTTCATCATTAATGTTCAATCATCCCTTAATTAATAGCTTAATTATCTCATTAACTTTAACTTTGCTTCAGTGTTATTTTAACACTATTCAGAGAGGGACCAAATGTTATCTGAGCAGAGTTGATTTAACTCTGTGGATTCTACTGTGTACTGTTTGGTTTCTCGCACAAACTGATCGTTTTGTGTCTTAGGACATCAATGTGTCGTCACGAGCCGCAGGGTTTAATTTGGACTTGTCTGTGCATGTTTTTTCGACTCTTATTGTTCAAGTTCCCATCCACTCACATTATTTGACTGACAAACGGCAACGGTTGAAGTTAAAAATCATCATTTGTGTTCTACTGAAGAAACAAAGTCACCTACATCTTGGATGCGCTGGGGGTAAGCAGATAAACATCAAATTTTCATTTTTGGGTGAACTATCCTTTTAATTTACTTTCAGTCCCTTTCAAGGCTAAAATGCAGAGGAGATAGAGCCTTTTCAGTGGTGGTCGTGACAACACATTGATGTCCTAAGACACGCAAGAAACCGAACAGTATTTATATCATTTTTACGTCTAAAACACCACTATGTCCAACTGCGTTCAGCACTCACTTAGTGAGGTCTGATCGCGTTCTGACAAGGGCAGTGATGTCTAGCACTCATTGAAGTATAAGCGCGAGACATCACTGCCATTGTCAGAGTGCGATCAGACCTCACTAAGTGAGTGCTGAACGCAGTTGGACATAGTGGTTTATTAGAGGTAAAAAATGATATAAATACACAGTAAAATCCACAGAGTTAAATCAACTCCACTCCACAGATAACATTTGGTCCCTCTCTGAATAGTGTTAAAATTAAACTGAAGCAGAGTTAAAGTTAATGAGATAATTAAGCTATTAATTCAGGAATGATTGAACATTGATGATGAACACCTGCTGTTAACAAGAATAAATGTTCCTTTAGTCTTTTGATTCGGCAATGCACAAGTGATTGCTGCGAAACACTATTGCAATTGCTCAAACACAAATTATTTTAAAAACATAGAAAGGTCAAGAGCCCAACTAAAACAAACTCTGACCACCACAATGGTGGCATAATTTATTGACCAATAAAACACCAACATTTAAACCTCTGTTAATTCTCAAGAAATTATTTAGACATGTGACAGAAATAAATTCAATATGGTTAGTAATAAGTAAATCATATCTTGAGAGATTTAATGTCTTTTACCTTCAGTTGATTTCAATTAAATGGTTTTGGCTGAAGTCACTTGTAGTTCTTGTGTTTCTCTTTTCTTCTGCTTGTTAACAGCAGGTGTTCATCATTAATGTTCAATCATCCCTTAATTAATAGCTTAATTATCTCATTAACTTTAACTCTGCTTCAGTGTTATTTTAACACTATTCAGAGAGGGACCAAATGTTATCTGAGCAGAGTTGATTTAACTCTGTGGATTCTACTGTGTACTGTTTGGTTTCTCGCACAAACTGATCGTTTTGTGTCTTAGGACATCAATGTGTCGTCACGAGCCGCAGGGTTTAATTTGGACTTGTCTGTGCATGTTTTTTCGACTCTTATTGTTCAAGTTCCCATCCACTCACATTATTTGACTGACAAACGGCAACGGTTGAAGTTAAAAATCATCATTTGTGTTCTACTGAAGAAACAAAGTCACCTACATCTTGGATGCGCTGGGGGTAAGCAGATAAACATCAAATTTTCATTTTTGGGTGAACTATCCTTTTAATTTACTTTCAGTCCCTTTCAAGGCTAAAATGCAGAGGAGATAGAGCCTTTTCAGTGGTGGTCGTGACAACACATTGATGTCCTAAGACACGCAAGAAACCGAACAGTATTTATATCATTTTTACGTCTAAAACACCACTATGTCCAACTGCGTTCAGCACTCACTTAGTGAGGTCTGATCACGTTCTGACAAGGGCAGTGATGTCTAGCACTCATTGAAGTATAAGCGCGAGACATCACTGCCATTGTCAGAGTGCGATCAGACCTCACTAAGTGAGTGCTGAACGCAGTTGGACATAGTGGTTTATTAGAGGTAAAAAATGATATAAATACACAGTAAAATCCACAGAGTTAAATCAACTCCACTCCACAGATAACATTTGGTCCCTCTCTGAATAGTGTTAAAATTAAACTGAAGCAGAGTTAAAGTTAATGAGATAATTAAGCTATTAATTCAGGAATGATTGAACATTGATGATGAACACCTGCTGTTAACAAGAATAAATGTTCCTTTAGTCTTTTGATTCGGCAATGCACAAGTGATTGCTGCGAAACACTATTGCAATTGCTCAAACACAAATTATTTTAAAAACATAGAAAGGTCAAGAGCCCAACTAAAACAAACTCTGACCACCACAATGGTGGCATAATTTATTGACCAATAAAACACCAACATTTAAACCTCTGTTAATTCTCAAGAAATTATTTAGACATGTGACAGAAATAAAGTCAATATGGTTAGTAATAAGTAAATCATATCTTGAGAGATTTAATGTCTTTTACCTTCAGTTGATTTCAATTAAATGGTTTTGGCTGAAGTCACTTGTAGTTCTTGTGTTTCTCTTTTCTTCTGCTTGTTAACAGCAGGTGTTCATCATTAATGTTCAATCATCCCTTAATTAATAGCTTAATTATCTCATTAACTTTAACTCTGCTTCAGTGTTATTTTAACACTATTCAGAGAGGGACCAAATGTTATCTGAGCAGAGTTGATTTAACTCTGTGGATTTTACTGTGTACTGTTTGGTTTCTCGCACAAACTGATCGTTTTGTGTCTTAGGACATCAATGTGTCGTCACGAGCCGCAGGGTTTAATTTGGACTTGTCTGTGCATGTTTTTTCGACTCTTATTGTTCAAGTTCCCATCCACTCACATTATTTGACTGACAAACGGCAACGGTTGAAGTTAAAAATCATCATTTGTGTTCTACTGAAGAAACAAAGTCACCTACATCTTGGATGCGCTGGGGGTAAGCAGATAAACATCAAATTTTCATTTTTGGGTGAACTATCCTTTTAATTTACTTTCAGTCCCTTTCAAGGCTAAAATGCAGAGGAGATAGAGCCTTTTCAGTGGTGGGGCCGAGATTGTGGAATGGCTTGCCTGTCCATCTTAGAGTAGCTCCTTTAATACTTGGTAATCTTTGCTTTTGTTGTGTTTCTATTATTAGTTTTATTATTATTATTCTTGTTTTTATTTATCTCACTCATGTACAGCACTTTGGTCAGTCCTGTGGCTGTTTTAAAGGTGCTTTAAAAATAAATAAACTTAAGCTAAAACTTAAAATTGTGAGTTTTTTTGGTCCCTGAAAGATATACATGCCCCATTTTAGATAGACCGAATGATGGATGGATCACTCTAAAAAAATGTTGGGTTGAAAATGGACAAAGCCAGAAGTTGGGTTAAATGTTTGCTCAAACTGCTGGGTAGTTTTATTTAACTTAACTGGGTTAAAAATTAAAATTTTGGAAATTTCACCCAAAAGCTGGGTTTGTCCATATTTTACCCAAATTTGGGTTGAAACAACCCAGTATTTTTAGAGTGTACAATTTAATGATGCAATGAGTGACTGATGCAGAATTTCTTCAGCAAAACTGTTGTTGTTGAAATGCACATCAGTACGTCACATCCCATTGACAATGGGCTGAGTATCAGCATTGTGATTTCACATTGGGTTAAAGGGTTCCCTGGAGATACACTTACCAGTCTGGCTCTGGGAACTCAGGAGCAGAGAGGGTCAAAGCAGAGACAGAACATCCTGCAGCAATGCTGAGTCAGTGTGTGGTGTGTGTGCTGGTGCTGAGGGAGTGAGATCATTTTGTTGATGTGTCTCTCTCTCTTGTTCATTGCTAGGCGAGCCTGCCAGAGAGGGAGAGTTTCCAGACAGGAGTAAGTAGTTTATATGAATAGATGAGGAGAGTTATTTTTCTTTTATGCTTCTTCCAAAGTTTGTTTCTCATATAGCAATGAGATAAGTGTGTGTGCAACTCCAAGAGAACAAAACAAGCCTTTAGATGAAGAGTGGGCTGGGAAATGATACAGTGAGAACACATTACTGTAGACTTGAGGGAGGAACACCGCATTATACAGACTCAAAACTCAACAATGTCCCTGGTGAATAAACAGCGTGGTTTGCTGGTCTTAGCTAGTTTAAACTGAAAGTCTCCTAAACTAAAAAGCACTTAAATCATCAAATATACCAGTTGGTTAACTAAGTTAACACCAAGAAAACAGGAAAGACACACACTTCTGTTCAAATGTTTGGGGGCAAGAATGAGTTTTGTAGTGTTTTTGAAAAAAGTCTCTTATGCTCACCAAGGCTGCATTTATTTGATCAAAAATACAGTAAAAACAGTAATGTTGTGAAATATTATTGCAATTTCAAATAACTGTGTTCTAAAACTGTGTCCCCTCAAAAAAACTCAACACACAGCCATTAATCCATTAATGTCTAAACCGCTAGCTACAAAAGTGAGTACACCCCTAAGTGAAAATGTCCAAATTGGGCCCAAAGTGTCAATATTTTGTGTGGCCACCATTACTTTCCAGCACTGCCTTAACCCTCTTGGGCATGGAGTTCACCAGAGCTTCATAGGTTGCCACTGGAGCCCACTCATGCAGCCCCAGACCATGACACTCCCATCACCATGCCTTACCACTGTAGGCAAGACACACTTGTCTTTGTACTCCTCACCTGGTTGCCGCCACACGCTTGACACTATCTGAACCAGTAATCCATGTCCTTAGTCTGCTTGTCTTCAGCAAACTGTTTGCGGGCTTTCTTGTGCATCATCTTTAGAGGAGGCTTCCTTCTGGGACGACACCCATGCAGACCAATTTGATGCAGTGTGCGGCGTATGGTCTGAGCACTGACAGGTCGACCACCCACCCCTTCAACCTCTTCAGCAACGCTGGCAGCACTTATACATCTATTTCCCAAACACAACCTCTGGATATGACGCTGAGCACGTGCACTCAACTTCTTTGGTCGACCATGGCAAGGCCTGTTCTGAGTGGAACCTGTCCTGTTAAACCGCTGTATGGTCTTGGCCACCATGCTGCAGCTCAGTTTCAGGGTCTTGGCAATCTTCTTATAGCATACACCACCTTTATGTAGAGCAACATTTCTTTTTTTTCAGATCCTTAGAGAGTTCTTTGCCATGAGGTGCCATGTTGAACTTCCAGTGACCAGTATGAGAGAGTGAGAGTGATAACACCAATTTAACACACCTGAGACCTTGTAACACTAACGAGTCACATGACACCAGGGAGAGAAAATGGCTAATTGGGCCCAATTTGGACATTTTCACTTAGGGGTGTACTTACTTTTGTGGCCAGCGGTTTGGACATTAATGGTTGTGTGTTGAGTTTTTTTTGAGGGGACAGCAAATTTACACTGTTATACAAGCTGTACACTCACTACTTTACATTGTAGCAAAGTGTAATTTCTTCAGTGTTGTCACATGAAAAGATATAATAAAATATTTACAAAAATGTGAGGGGTGTACTCGCAGTACTCACTGTGAGATACTGTATATATATATATATATATATATATATATATATATATATATATATATATATATATATATATATATATATATATATATATATATATATATTTTTTTTTTTTTTTATTTATTTATTTATTTATTAAAATGTATCAATTTATATATGGTGTTCAAGAAATATTTCTTTTTATTATCAGTTATTTCTTTTTTCAGAATTATTTAAAAAATTGAAAGTTCAAAGAACAGCATTTATTTGAAATATATATTTCTGTAACAATGTAAGTCTTTACTGCATATCACTTTTGATTAATTTAATTCATCCTTGCTGAATGAAATCTCACTGACTCCAACTGTAGTACAGTTTTGTACTGTATATTTTGTATTATATAATCATTTCAATTCCTTGATGGTGGTCTCCTTGGGGCAGGCTAGTCTGCTTGCTGGTTTTAGTTTTTTTTTAGGCTTTTATAAGCAGTAAATTCCAGAAAAACAGCTTAAGAAGTCTTCCCCCTGCAGAATTTCATTTTAGGGCATTATGTGAAATTAAAGTGACAAAAATATTCGTCACTCTCATAGAAAAATCATTAAAACATTAAAGAATGCTTCATGCTTAATCTGATTTCATCTAATGCCATGTTTGTTTTAGTCTGGCATGGAGAAAGACACATAGTTCCTGGACAGCTGCAAAGCCCCATTTGACACATTTATTATTCTCCAACCATGTTTTCATGCGGTTTTGAGTTGGCACCAAGTTCATAGTTCTTAGAACCTCTGTTCCATACTAGGCAGAGTCCCAAGATGCTGGACTCTAACAAGAAGAAACCAAAGGTTTCTGGCATCAGCTATGAGGCAGACCTGATTAAAAATGAGGACAAAGACAATGTGAAATGTTATACTCCACTACAGCAGCCAAAATCAACTGTACATTCTGGTAGCCAAACTGAGAGAGAGTTCTGTGACACAGCTGCTATGTGGATCAAGAGTAACGTCCTACAGCACATTCAGTCAATATCTCATTGCTAATTGGGAAGCTTTATCTCTGCAAACACACATTAGCTCTCTGTCTTTATTACTCAACATCAGAGTCATTATCGTCTCTCCTCATTGGCTGCTAGCCTTGGTAAAATATAGCTATTTCAATCCTCTATCTCTCTGTAGTTCATTTAAAGTCAAATGAAAATGGACTTGCAACCCATTTGACTTCAGTAATGTAACTGTTCAAAAGTTTGGGGTCAGTAAACATTTTTTATTGTTTTTGAAAGAAGTCTTTTTAATTATGTAGATTAATAAAAATGATTGGGCGAGACTTGATTTTATCCATCTGGAACTGATTTGATTATAAAAGGTGGGTATATCAGTCTGTTTGCAGTTAATTCATAAGTTAATGTTTATCCAAATGGCTAAAAATGCAATAATTCTTTAAGAAAATTTAATATATTTTATAAACATATGTTGTCTGCTGACCCCCTGCAGTACCTTAATGGACTCCTGGTTGAAAAACTACAAATCTGTCTAAATAGACTTTCTGGCTTCAAGATTATTTTCTCTGCCCGCAAATTTCAAAGCAAAGTAATATCAGTAAGTTGCTTTTATTTTATTTTTTTATTAAAAATTATGAAGACATGCAGTGTATTCTTTGGAATAACATGCAATGATTAATCATACACAATAAGGCCAAGAAAATGTATTAAGAAAGTAAATAGTCAGTTTTACTCCCAAGGTTATAGCCATATAGTGTGCACTTATTTTCCTCTCTTGAAGTAAGAATGACTGATACAATTAGCTAATGTACAAAACATTTGGTTAAGAGTAAGGCCGATCCTAGAAATTGCATTAAATATCAATTGGTAACATTCATAAATGTTTAAGAGTATTCCACTCAATATTTAAACTTCAACGCTTTCATAAAACCACACGAAACACCCCATAGTCTGCCTACAGAGGGAAAATAAAGCACTGCTGAGATCTTGACGTTGACTCATGGGTTTGTAACCCACCCACCTGGTTCTAAAAGAAAACCACAGAGAGAGTCATGGAACCCTGACCTACAGATATAGACCTCAACCTTCCTTCTGCTGCGCTAGTGTTACACAAGTGTGCAGAAACATATCAACACTATTAGAAAAACACTATTGCATAAGCAGCCATTATCTATGCTTAGTCAAGCTGCCAACTGATAAACCACACATCTGAGAAGAGGGGCCTGATTTTCAGGGCCCAAAAGCACTTAATGTTCAATACCTCCCTTATCCATAAGCCACTCAAAACATCTCCAGCACTGATGTTCCCTTTTGGTATTGCTGCTTTTGAAACAAGAGTTTTAGACCTGTTTTTCTTAGCTTTCTCTGGCAACAGTAAAGTAACTTTTTTTTGCTGTAAATGCTGCCAAAGGCTACACAATTGTGAGTGTGATAATTGCTTGTAACTTGAAGAGGGTTTTATGGTCAGTGAGGCCAGTTTGGGGCACTGGGGCTAAATTGGGTAAACGTAAAAAACATAAACATAGATGGAGAAAGAGGAAAAACAGCACTTAAATGACACATTGGTGGAGGTAAAAACAATAATTAAGGCAGTATCTGAATCTTTCAACTATGGAAAAACTGCTGACATGAAATTGCATAACTGGAGTAGTATCAAGTAATAAAAGGCCACATTATTTGACCAGTGATGGCCATCAATACTGAGAAATGCCTATTGTCCATGATATGAAGATAAAATCAGCAGCACATCAGTTCCACCTGGTGGGCAGACAGCAAATAAAAATACAACTTTCTCATTCTGTTCTATCAGACTCGATTTAAATGGCCAGCAATGTTTTCATATTCAACATTTTATAGAGTCAAGAGATCAACAGAGAATGTTAGAGATTTCCAAATATATTTCTAGCAAATTTAAATTCCTAGCAAATTAATACCACTTAAATATGGTTGAGCCCTGAACAAACTTCAATCACTAATGACAAATTCCACATCCAATAATCAAGTTCAAGACTTCTAATTTTGATGCTAATTTGGCAGTCAGATCAATGCAGTTGATTTGTAAAGACTCGACTCTGAATAACCAACTAATAATATGAGTTTATTGAAATATATACAGAATACACACAAATCAAACAACACCAGATCACTGAAATGGTACATCCACAGAAACAACTGAAAGGGCAATATTGTGTGAAAAATGAAATGTTATAAAACAGCAAAGGCACTTCTCCACAGGTATGAAATAAACCTGGTCGCTTTTGATAAGACGGGTTATCGCCGAAGGCACATGAAGAATTACTAATCATGTATGTTGCTTCTAATAATAGACTACACATGAACCGTCATTCTTGTGTTAAACTGTTACTTTGGAAAACGGTTAAATATACTTTATATATACAGTACATACTTCACAATCCATTTCTTCCAATGTCACAAGCAATACCGAATGACTTGATGCAAACACACCAACAATACTTAGTTATGAAATTTCATATTTTGCTTACATAACAGTGTTAAATGTAAACTAAATGGTTTTTGTCACTAAAATGTTTTGTAAACAAAATCTTATGTAATTTTAAATCCAGCATGTGCTTAAAAGAAAAATTAATAACAAAAATAAAAGTCATTATATAAAAAAACAAAACAAAAACTGTCAAAGTGTCACAGGGGGAAGGATTAACAAATCAATTTTCGGGAACAACATCTACCCATTAAATACATCAACTATTAACATACTAACCAGCCCTAAGCTGCTTTTCCACACTAAATTACCTATTGCCACACTGAAGTACATTTTAAGCATTCTGCTAAACGACAAGCTAAATATGCCAACATGTGGCTCTGATGGATTGGCAGCACCATATTATATTAATTTGGATCAGCGATCAATGTTTCAGCACAGTCTGTAGTTCATGGAAGTGCTGGAGACCCTGGTCAGAGTGTGTGACCTCATGGTGTAGTGAGCTGTACTGGGGAAGGGTGTGTCGGATTGGGCTTATCTCCTGGATGCACAAGTTTTAGGGGCTCTACAGAGGACCTGGAGTGAAAACGGTCCCCTGTTTAAGCCCCCCCAGTGCATGTGGGCTGTCCACAGCCCTCTCTCCCAATTAATTGAGGAAAAAAAGTGCTAAATCGGAGTGAAATTTTATATGATATAGAGTCTATTGAACAATGCATTGAAGAAGACCCTGATGTTGAAATGCTATTACTGTAAAAAAGGTTTCCTCTTCAGGTAGAGTAGGTTTCTAGCAGCAGTATTATGCATATTTATATTCGTGGCTGACCACTACAAGTGTAGGACAGTTATTGAGTTTATTTGTTGCACTGGAAATGTGTGGTGTCAGGTTTGAGTAGCTTACACTTGTTAAACTGACGAGTACCTTAATGCAATACAAAATAAACGAGCAATATTGACTTTATAAAACACACCAATAGCAATATTGTGTTTGAAATTATAGTGAAACAACCCTAAGGACCATGAGAAATGAATTATTGAGGGTATCGACAACACAGAGGTGAAAAAACTGATCTAACCGATTTCCTTCATGTGTGTTGACATGGGGCATCTATGCTATAGGTACACTACTGTTCACAAGTTTGGGGTCAGTAAGGCTTTATTTTGGAAGAAATTAATTTAAATTGATCAGAAGTGGCAGTAAAGACTTTTATATTGCATCTAAAAAGTATCTAAATATTTCAAATAAATGCTGTACTTTTGAACCTTCTATTCATAAAAGTATTTTAAAAAATTGTATGACTGTCTCCATAAAAACATTAAGCAGCACAACCATTTCAACTGCGATAATTATAAGAAATGTTTCTTGAGCACCAAATCATCATGTTATAATGATTTCTGAAGGATCATGTGACTGAAAACTGGAATAATGATGCTGAAAATTCAGCTTTTCCATTACAAGAATAAACTATATTTTAAAATATATTAAAATAGAAACGGTATTTGAAAATGTATTAACATTTCACAATATTACTATTTTACTGTGTTTTTGATATAACATATTATTGTTTTTACTCTGTTCAGCCTTGGTGAGCATAAGAGACTTTCAAAAACCCCAAACTTTTGAACAGTAGTGTAAGAAAGGAGACAGCAGTGAATAATTCATTAAACAAAAAGGATGCTTCTCATTTCCTTTACTTGCATTATAGCTTATGATCCTAGGAACCAAGGATGAGATGCAAGGTTGGAGGAATTAAAGCAAGACGTATTTGTAAAATGAAAAACGCTTGAGCATCTCTTCAAAATGTGCAGATATTTATGTGCTTTAGAGATCTGCCATAAAGTTGAAAAAATGATTTCAAGACATTCTAAATAAAGTAAGTATGTACATGCTAATTATGTGACATTTGTGATTTATTTAAACTAAACTGGTAAGATGTGACTTAAAAGAATATTAATAAAAAAATAAAAAAAAAATAAAAAAAGATTTGTGCATCAGGTGTCAAACCTTAATGAAAGTATTGAGAAGCGCCTAAAGTCAGATAGGAAATCTAATGATGCATGGCAACTTCCAACTTTCCTCACATGTGACGTGTGAAATTACTGAACAACAAACAGACTCAAGTGTCATTTTTGCATTTTTTTTTTTTTTTTTTAAATACGTCACGGCATCATATACTTTTGTTTTTGTCCATGCAATTTCTTAAACTTGTAAGTACTTATCAGCCTTATGATACTAATCACTAATTGTCCTTTTCAGGTTTAAATTGCTTTCAATCATGCTATTTAATGGTTTTTGGATTGTAATATTTCTACCACAATGCTCACATGGACAGTTTGAATGGGTGAGGGAATCTCACCCACTCAAGCTCAGTTGAAGTCGCGATTGGGGAACATGAGAGGAGCCACAAGCGTCCACAGGTAGAGCCCCAGACTCAGCCAGCTGGAGCTGATCTTCACCCACACTGCAGGCATAGTGCTCTGCATGGCCTGAGTGGTTGTATCAGGTCTAAAGATGGACATGAGGAAAAAAAAAGATTTAGACCTGAGCTAGTTTATGATGCAGTTCTGTTCTATTCATTGTAACTGTATGAAATAATGACTAGTACATTCATAGTTTCTCCTTTTGTGTTCCACCAAAGATCAAAGCTATAGGAAGACCCCCCCCCCATTTTTGTGTGAACTATACCTTTAAACTATAATAGGATTTTTTTTTAATTACACACTTTATCTTAAAAAAAAAAAGAGGAAAAAAAGTGAACTCACTCCAGAATCAAAAAGTCAAAGAACGAACACTTACTTGTACCAGTTAGTGAGAGTCATCATGATGTAGAGAGAGGCCAGTAAGAGGTGGAAGTGGAAAAAGGAGTAGTTGTATGTGACGCCGTCCTCTTCGTTATCCACAACACGCCGCAGACCATCTTCGCCCACCTCCTCCCCTCCCATAGTGCCCTTTCCTTCCTCTGTCTGCATCAGCCTGTTCACCTGAGCATTACTGGATGAACGAATGCTGAAAAGAGAACATAGGTCACATGGACAATAGCATGACAATGATGTTAACTTCCCTCAAATTAATATTTATTAGATAATGAGCTAGATTGGGGAGCAGAGTTTAAAGGGAAAGAGGTTGTTTTTTCTGATGTGGTGAAAATAAAATTGTCACATTCCAATGGCGGATGAATCCAGAAAATTTACCAGCTATAAAGTATATGTATGTATTACAGTATTATACTTTTGAAAGAAATTAATCTTTTTATTTTGCAAGGATGAATTAAATTGATCAAAAGTAACCTTTACACTGTTGCAAAAAATATATATTTCAGATAAATGCTATTCTTTTGAACTAAATAAAAATGTATTATGGTTTTAAAAAAAGTCTTTTCAACATGGACAATAAGAAGAAATATTACCATAGTGCCAAATTAACATGTCTGAAGGATTATGTGACATAATCAGTAATGGCTGCTGAAAATTTTTCATCTTAAAATATATTGAAATAAAGAACAGTTATTTAAAAAAATGTATATCTAACAATATTCCTTTTTTACTGTGTTTTTGGTCAAATAAATGCAGCCTTGATGAGCAAAAAATGACTTAAAAAGCAAACTTTTACACGACAGTGTATATATTAGTGCCACTCAAATGTCTGAATGAAAATAAATAGAAATCTGTGTTTGAATGTTTGAACTGTTTCTGAAAAACCTAAAGAATTATTGATGCAAACTGAAAAATATTTAAGATTCTGCACCATTTTTATCACTAAATCAAATAACAGATTTATGCCACTGACCATGTTAAAGGTTAAAGTTACCATCCAACTAACAAGTTTTTTTATTTACTTGCCAAGGCCAGTTTGTACTCTCATTTGCTGCTTGGCAAAATGTTAATTTTGGACCTTGCCTACAGGTGTCAACATCTGACACCACTAATCAATCAATCCATCTCTGGTGCAGCTGATTGTACATCAGCAAGGAAACACCAGTTAACTACAGGACCTTATGTAGAAATGTACTTGAGATGATCTTTATACATTTTAATAACAAATAGCGATAGTAAGAAGAGCTCAATGAAATATGGAAAAATCAAAATCATGTTCAAAAATGTTCTGCTCAATGTACCTGGCATAAAAGGTGCAGAAGAGGAAGATAACCAATCCCACAATGCCTTGAGCATCCCACCACTGCACCATCCCAGGGGAGCTTGTGGGCATTGCCTCAGTTGTGCTGATATTGGACACCAGACTGAGCAAACTAGGGTTACATTCACGATCTATGGGCAGAGTCAGAAAACTGAAAGGTTTAAAAGTGAACATACTAAACCATATTACAATATAATTACGGAAATTATTCACATACTGCAATACTAAAGGCTGTGATCAAACACTTCACACCTAGTGGTCAGCTAATCACATTTTCAAAGTTTATTTGGATTGCTAATAGGTATGCATACTAGACCATGACAGAATGTAGCTATAGAGGGCTAAATTCATCATCTGGATTCTAACGGGTAATTTGGCTTTATTTGGTAAGGACACTATAAAGGTTGAGCATCTGGTTTTTATAACACCACAAAACTCACCAAAAAGTGCATCAACCTGAGTAGGAACATAATGAAAGCTCGTAAAATGAAAAGAGGAACCAAAGTCAGAGATTTTTTTCCTGAGTAAATATTTCCTGAGAATTTTTTGAGTGACTTACTAGGATTGTTGGTCATGGCAGACCAGGTGACATACATAGTGTACAGAGTAATAATAGAGGACTGAAGCAGACCAGACTGAGGTGAGGCATCCTACAAACACATGCAAAAATAAAGAAACATATTTAGAAAAGCACACATCAGATTTTGTAAAATAAACACTAGTTAAGCTTGGATGAAATTACAGTATCTAAACTGCAGATTTTCATAATGGCTGGCAGAGTGAAGAAAGCTTGTCTGTTGTGGCAGGCCAGCATTGATATTCTGTATGCAAAGAAGGGAACAAAGAAGTTTCCTTTAAAAGACAAAAGCTGGAGGCTAATGCAAACAGTAGATGACCTTCAGTACAACGGAGAGACTGTTTTCTTATGCACATTATAAATTAGCATTCATGTCAGGATTCGTGTTCTAAGGCAAAATCACATATTTGGAACATCTAGTTAAAGCGGTTTTGTCATTTCCTGTTTGTTGCTTCACATTCAAGGTCTTAATGAAGCTTAAAGGGTTAGTTCACCCAAAAATGAAAATTCTGTCATTTATTACTCACCCTCATGCCGTTCCACACCCGTAAGACCTTCGTTAATCTTCAGAACACAAATTTAGTTATTTTTGTTGAAATACGTTGGCTCCGTGAGGCCTGCATAGGGAGCAATGACATTTCCTCTCTCAAGATCCATAAAGGTACTAAAAACATATTTAAATTGTTTCATGTCAGTACAGTGGTTCAATATTAATATTATAAGGTGACAAGAATATTTTTGATGCGCCAAAAAAACAAAAAACAAAATAACGACTTATTTAGTGATGACCGATTTCAAAACACTGCTTCATGAAGCATCGGAGCATAAATGAATCAGTGTGTCGAATCATGATTCAGATCGCGTAACAAACTGCCAACGGCTGAAATCACGTGACTTTGGCTCTCCGAACAGCAGATTCGATACACTGAATCATTGTGCTCTGATGCTTCCTGAAGCAGTGTTTTGAAATTGGTCATCACTAAATAAGTCTTTTTATTTATTTCTTTTGGTGCACCGAAAATATTCTCGTCGCTTTATAATATAAATATTGAGCCACTGTACTCACATGAACCAATTTAAATATGTTTTTAGTACCTTTATGGATCTTGAGAGAGGAAGTGTCATTGCTCCCTATGAAGGCCTCACGGAGCCATCGGATTTCAACTAAAATTTCTTAATTTGTGTTCTGAAGATTAATGAAGGTCTAACGGGTGTGGAATGACAGAATTTTCAAACCTTTAATAACTTTTTTTTTGGCTTTTAAACAGTATGGTTTTTAAATTTGAAGGAAACATCACTGCTTGCTAAAAGGACCTCATGAAAATAATCCCAGAAGTTGCTCTTTGGTTGAGTCGCAAACATAAAAATTTTGAAAAAAATCCAAAAGAACTTGTTCTAGTACAAAAAGTTAAAAAGCCTTTGTTGTTTTGGTTAGTCTTTTACAAAAACTACACACTTATGCATTTCAGCATACAGCCTTCCTTATGCCGGGTTCAGACTACATGATATCAAGCTGATTTTGGCGCGATCCGTAGGGTGTTGCTGTGATGCGTAAATGACAATGGCCGTCGGGACGCAAGAATCGATTGTTTCATCTTGTATAGTGTGTAATAGTGGATAACAATTGATGCCACGTCTGCGACACTTCACAATGTCACGAACGAAAGATTAGCATGTTTCATTTTTTTCGGTCCTCCATGCGAACGATAATGCACTTCAGCAACCCAGTGAGTTCTGGATTTAGCATTAAGCTAGCACACCGTTTCGGTAGTTTGTTTACGTTTTTTTTTTTTTTTTTTTTTTAAATGGTAGTCAGTCGCTAGTTCTGCTGTGGTGAGAAATCGAGTCCCCCCAGGAATTGGGTCTCCTTTAGGACCCCGAGTGATCCCAACTGACTTTTAATGAGTAGTATTTTTAGTGCCTGATAATAATTCCTGCAAAATTAAGTTATGATTTATATAATTTAAAATGTGTTATAATGTCTTTTAAATTACATTGTTCATATACAAGTATATAACTGAAGCTATAAAGCTGTGAAATCGAGCATTTCTCATTCTTACTTTTTTTTAGTTACCTTATGTACTAGCATAGCATACATCTACCCTAATAGCCTGCTAGCTTAGCTTATATTACATTAGGTATGTTTTTTGCTTCCAATATCTGTTTCCAGTTTGTTTTATTATGCAATTCAGAGGCATTCATTTTATATTTCAAGCATGTTGTTTGTGCACGTAATGTAATAAACATCATACATCATACAATAGTGAAATAGATTATAATTAGTAAAGACATCATGATAACAACTTTTGATCAGACCCAATTCCTGCTGTCTTTAATTACACACGTCAATAAAGACAGCAAGCAATGGCTCATCGGAAAGCAATGTGTAGTCAGAAGAATTTAGGAGTCAAAATCACATAATCGGACACAGTGACTTTCGTAACAGACAAAAATATTGTGTAGTCTGAACCTGGCATTAGAGTGTGTTTTCTGATTGAAGTGCCTAATTTTATGTTTTTAAAAATTTTTGGAGGGAATTTTGAAGAGCAGAGATGAGACAGAATGAAAAGTACCCCGACATGCTTTGGTGCTTTACCTGCACTTTAGGCAGAATGGATACCACAGATACGATGACGCAGAGAATAAGGTTGAAGCTGATAAAGAACTTGTGTTCGGCGCAGTTGTCAGGTTTGGTGTAGTATAGATAAAACAGCACAATCGCAGCAAAGGCCAGGGCGTAATGCAGGATAGTAAAGAACAACAGACCTGCAGACAGAAAATAGTCTCATGTTTCTTTCTCTGAAAGAAGTGGATTGGGACACACCTATTTGTGATGAACAGCATGTCTTACTGTGTATCTGCTCTCTACCTACCTGAGAACCAACATTTGCTGTTGCCCTCCTCAGCATTCCTCATCCACACCTCATTCCAGGAGTGGGCAAAGTCAATTAAGAGGATAAGCTGGATCAGGATGAACATGAAGGAGCCCACAATACCAAAGTAGAACCAAACTGTAATAAAAAAAAAAGAAGAGAATGAAACAGTTGTGCTTGTGGAAATTGCGTACATAAGTCACTCACCCATGCATATGGACAAAAACAACAACAACACGATTTCTCAAAATATTTTCTTTTCTGTTCTGCAGAAGAAAGAAAGTCATACAGGTTACTCACATGATGGTGAGTAAATGATGACAGAATTTTCATTTTTGGGTGAACTATCCCTTTAAACAATATTCATAACTAGGCTTAATAAAACATGCTTCTCTGAAGAGCCTGTATTTTCATACTTAGATTCACAAAGCACACTAATGTCAAGATCTTGTTTTGGAAGTTACCCATGATCTCTGAACATAATGTTCTGCATCTTTAATTCCACACCATGAGAATTCTGGCAAGACAGTAACAACGCATTCACACTGCTAATATAATATGCTATGAAAAAATAATAACATCCTATTCTACGTTCAATACGGTCTTTTCCCATGCATCTCATAACATTCAAAACAGTCATTAAAAAGTAATTGACTTCTTCCCAGCAGGAAACCATGCGTTTTCTGCATCCCTTGAAATTTAGCCCTGCGTTTTGACAATGGCTTCCAAGAATAACATCATCATGACTATTGCTGCATTTAGGTCTTAACATCATTGTCATGATGTCGTTGTATTTCCCTATGCGAATATATGAAAATAGAAATTGTTTCATTATGTGCGGTTAAAGGAAGAATTCAACCAAAAATGTACCATCATGAAATGTGCCATCTGGGATGAAAAAGGCTCCGACAGTGATGCCAACTAGGATCAGAAACTTGAAGAACCAGAACCTGGCGACAAAATATTCAATGATAAAATCAAGCTAGTTTAAATTTAAATTCATGTAGTAAATGTTACAAAAACCAATAGCATTATAAAGTAATGGTCATAAAGCATAAGTCAGGCTCACCCGTTCTGAAAAGCAGCACGAGGGTCTTTGCTGCTTTTTACGCGAATCATAATTGCAGAAAAAAGGAAAAAGAAGCACGCCATAGCAAAGCACATGCGGTAGACTGATTTGTAGCCGACAATCACGTCACAGTTAACATGGTTCTCGATCCCTGGTATTGTGGTCCCCCCTTGACAAAAGCCAGGAATCTGAAGAGACATTAAAAACAGAGAAAATCAACACAACGCACTGAAAGCACACATGAAGTGAATGCACACTGATGGTGGGCCCACCTTGCGGAGCTGCGTCTCCATGCCTGGCAAGATCATGATTACAGACACCAGTGTTCCCAGCAGGAGGAAAAAAGAGAAGACCAGTCGGGTGACGGTGGAGTTGTTGGAAGAAGGACAACAGCCACAGAGTAGACATGGAGCAGAGCCACACAAACATGAGGCCTGTGACATGTAAGGAGTAAAAGAAAGAGCAATTATATCGCCAGTTAACATTGGGTAGCATTTATTAATTAATTGCCAGAGTTACAAAAAATCTGCAAAACATTAGAAACTTTAATATACAGTGTGCAGAAAAATCATTTTTTCTGTTTGTTTTCTATTTGAATAAATTTTTTAAATGTGATTCTACAGAAATCATTATAAAATGATGATTTGGTGATCAAGAAACATTTCTTATTATTATCAATGTTGAAAACAGTTGTGCTGCTTAATATTTTTGTGTAAACTGTGATACATATTTTTTAGGATTCTTTGATGAAAAGAAAGTTTAAAAAAAGGAACAGAATTTATTAGAATAATTTTTAAATTCTTTTCAAGTCTGTTCCTTTAGTGAGTCAGCTGCAAAAACAATTCACACAGCATGTGCAAATAAAATATCACTTTATCTTCAATCATTTTCTGCCATGAAAGTATTAAGTTTGAAGCATTTTATAAAATGAATTTGACTCTATTGAGGCAGGAAACAGTTATGAAATCATTGCTTAAGACTTTGACCTTCATAAATCCAGTTATGCATATTGTATAAAAGTTAAATTAAGGACATTCCACATGACTGTTACTCATGCTAGGAGTGGTTGATCAGCTAAACACCAACTCCCCAAGCAAAGAACATCATTGCCACTCTTTTCTATTTCACAAAAACCACCTCAAGGCTGAACTGGTAGACTGAAAACTAAGGTGTGTCTTACTTTTCCAAACATTATAACCCATCCTACCTATAATGTAAAGTGTTGGGAATATTGTTTGGCTGTACTTAGAGACAACTGGTTGTCATGAAGTGTGTATTGTACCAACAAGTAGTAGAATGTCAGTGAAATTATCATTTACAGCAAGTTAAATAGCCTGGAAATGCAAAATAGGAAATTCTAGATGTACAAATATGTTATGTACTGTATGTAGGTAATACCTTTTCTAACCTATTCTATTGGATCTTGTTTAAAAAGATTCTTTCAGCTAACGTTATATCTTAGAGATACACAGATCAGAGCTTCACTTTTACATTATTTAATTAAATTTAATTAAAAATTAATTCTTAATGTGTAAGTTTCAGTTCAAATGGGCGTTTCAAATTGTGAAATGACTCTGAAAACCTGTATAACCTGAACTATTATGAAAAAATCATATTATATATAACATATCGAAACTACAAGAAAACCCAAATCTCACGGAATGGTTCATTTAACCATACACTGTTGTTTGTTATGAAGCCATGGGGGATCTGATATAATATATCTCAATGCAAATATGAACACACTTCCGTGTGCTGTTGTTTTTCAGCAAAAAGCTCTACGAAACTACACATTTTCTATTTAAATATGGGCGTCCATTGCGTATTATTTTTTTATTAATATGTTTTCTTAGTTATATTATTCTGTATTTTCTGTTCAGATGACGATTTAGCGACGCTGTCATGTGGCAGCTCAGTTATCAGTTAGCTAAAACATTAAAAATTAAACAGACACTTACACAGCTCGCAAGAGAGCACAACGCCATACAGGCTCCCATTTTATATCAAAAAATAAACGACCCCAAACCGTCAGATGATGAATTGACAGTCAATTACAGTATGAGATGTTTCTCTTGTTCCGCCAGATGATTCCTGTATTTGAAGCTAACTATTGTAATGGACAACTCTTGCTATTTCATAATAAAAGCTCCCCATACACACACACACACACACACACACACACACACACACACACACACACACACACACACACACACACACATATATATATATATATATATATATATATATATATATATATATATATATATATATATATATATATATATATATATATAAAGTGGTGTGTTTTGTTTATTCTATTTTAAATTTAAATGTATTACTTCTTTTTTTTACATTGTTTATTATTTTTCAAATCCTATGTTGCTGTAAATAACCACAGCCTATAATAAAAAATTATCAAATAAATTGATTTCTTATTTATATTAATGTGTTATAAATGTGACTGTGAGTTATGTACCAACTGTACAGTCAGTTTTAGGATGCGGTAAACGAGATGACTTCAACAACTTTTATTTTGAAACGTGAGCTCAGGTATTGTTCAAACACCTACACTGAAAACAGTTCAAAGTCTGTATTTGATAAGAGTAATTTGTGATGTTTATATTTTAATTAATTTGATAATATTCGATGTTTATAAATAGCTTACTTAAACTCTTTTGATGATATTTGTACCAAAATGATAGCATATTTTGATTAATTAGGTCAGATATTTCCCAAACAGAAGTAATTAACCTACATCTTTTTTTTTTTTTTTTTTTTTTTTTTTATTTTTTTTTTTTTTTACTGCAGTGAGCTTTGAAGTAAATGGTATTGGATTTATGAGTGCATAACTGGATGAATTTAGATAAGGATTCCAGGTTTTAGGGCATACAGAGAGTCTGAGAGAACAGTGTTAACCATAATAGCTTTATATTAATGCTGGTGTTAACATAATTATGAGTAATAACAACTTATTTTTCCCAGTGACAATAGCACAGGCGGACCCAGTTCCTGCTTTGAGATGTATGAGCCACCATAGTTTGGTGGTGCCAGGCTGGACATTATGATTTTTTTCTTCTTCTTCTATGAGTTTTATTAGATCCACAACAATACGTTTGTTAGATATACAGTATTAGATTTCTAGGTGGCCTCTTACTGACCAAATAGCTTTAATTTTAATTAAAACAAACTTTAATTAAGTGACAAATTTCAAAATCTGACTGAAAATTCAATAAGACATTTGAGTAACCTATAGGGAATGGTTGACATTTTAAGCTGATTAAAAAAAAAAAAATAGAAAAAAAAAATATTTTATTGCAGTAGAACATGGGGCCCACCTCTCTGACTTGTTGAATCAACCTAATCCAATTGAAGAAGAAAAAACATATCTATTAAGTAAAAAACAGTAACCAGAAAATCTTTATTTTGTAACTTTAATGCTACGGTTATGTGAAACCACAACGAATTAATTCAGAATTCCTTCTCGCTGCAGTGTACGTCTCCCCTACGAATGATGAATGGTATCGTCCTCTTTGCCCCTGTCAATCCACTGAAATCACGATCGCAAACGGGAGCCGAGATGGTGTCAAACCTTAGGAGTGGGGCAGGTGCTTTCAAAACACACTGTCTCCCTTGAAAAAGGTGCATTAATTCATCAGTACCGTGAAAAAAATCTGCATCAGTCAGGGACTGTGGATATCTGTCTACACCGCTGGTAAGTTCTCGCCTCTTCCTTATGCTTCTTCCTTGAGCTCGGCATGAGCTTAATCTTCAATCACAGTGTATGAAATTCATGCATTATCATTATTAAGGTGAAACACTGACACGTTACCCATAGCTTTGCATTAACGATCACTTGCACTGAAATACATCCAAGATAGATACTAGTATATGACAAATCGGAAGAATGGACGCCCCTTCTGTTGACTTAAGGATGATAATATAATCATAAAAATATAAATAAACCAACTGATTACATGATTCTCTGTAAAACTGTTGAATTGCGATATTTGAAGGTGACAGAACGCAGATGTGAGGCATCAGGGGACGTGTGTGCAACATAAACGTTTATACACGTACACCCGTGGGCTTGTACTGCTGTCAGAGCAATTTCAGCTGTAACCCGAGGGCAACAATAAATTCACTGTAAAAATGCTAGAGTAAAAACCTGTTAATTGGCTAACTGTTACCCTACCATATGCTTAAATTATGTTTAGTTATGAATTAGCCTACCTTATAATTTAGGAGAACAAGGCAATGCATACAGTACACATTTTCTTATTTTTAAAAAACAAACAAACAACATAATTACCTGCTTAAATATTTGTCAAATAATACAATATTAAGCAACACATGTTGTTTCGTATTTTAGTATCATGTTAAAGGCCAACCTTATTATTTTATTATCATGTGTTACCCACACTCTAAAAAATCCAACCCAAGTTGGGTTGAAAATGGACAAACCCAGTGGTTGGGTTACATGTTTGCCCAACCTGCTGGGTTGTTTTATTTAAACCAACTATTATTTAAAAATTGCTATATGGCTAGCTTAAAATGAACCCAAAATAGTTGGGAAATTAAAAACCAGATGCAATTAGAGACAACAATAATAGACAAAAGGTGAATGTTTATTAATAAGCTTTAATATTTTATTAATATAAATTTAATAGTATAATAGTTTAATAATATACATTTATTAATAAGCAGTTTAATAAATGTTTATTGTTTAATAATTATTCATTGAACATTAATAAATGTTCATTTCCAACATACTTTGGGTTAATTTTAATTAAGCAATACAGTAATTTTTAAACAATAGTTGAGTTAAATAAAACTACCCAGCAGGTTAGGCAAACATTTAACCCTACAGCTGGGTTAAAACAACCCAATTGCTGGGTTTGTCCATTTTCAACCCAACTTGGGTTGTTTTTAACCCAGCATTTTTTAGAGTGCAATAGTGTTTTGTTTTTCTTGGTAACAGTAACACTGTGCTCTGTTTTTATTTTATTGTTGGTTGCAATTACCAGAGAGGCCCATTTTGAACTTGAAATCATCATGTGGTTTTTCCCTGTCCCACTTGCTTCATCACGTATTTTTACAATAGTAAACGGATTGTAGTAGTTTGAATTGGTTTGTATATTGGATTTACAAAACTTCACAAAACTGTAAAATATACAATGCTGAAAATTGCTGCTTCGCTGACTGGAAGATCAAGCCATATCTGAATCCAATATTTGTGTATCATCCTGTTTACTCAGATGCTTTCATCTGGTCAGATTTGGAAGGCAGCATACTATAAATGCATGATATAATCCTGTGCTTGCAGTTCAGAGGAAAAATAAAAATGGTGTCTTATTGGAGCAGCTGAAAGAAGTAAATTGATTTAGAACTGTCCATTGTTTAATTAATTTATTAATTTTTGTAATGTGTAAATAAATAAATATTATATGTGTGTGTGATTTTATATATATATATATATATATATATATATATATATATATATATATATATATCACACACACACACACATATAATATTTATTTATTTACTTACCAGTAAAGCACAATTTACATGATTAACAATACATCATCTGCTTCAGTTTAGCTCTGATTCAGGTCTTCACTCTGATCAAGTTTCTAAAATGAAGGAATTTTAAATAAAATAAAAACTCACTATCATCATAAAATCACCTTGAGAGTGATCACCCGACAGTTCTTAAGATCACTCTTGTTTTGTCCCGTGTTGTTGTCCGAGGATTGCCCTGATGCGATGTCCAAATGTGTGTCGTCCAGTTTGATAGACAGTTTGAGGTCATCCCCAAAGTGTTCTGGAGTTGTCCAGTCTGAATGCTCAAAGATGTGAAGTGACCCCTGCGGTCCACCTCTATTTGTTTACATAGCCTGTCAAATAAAGTCTGTCACTTCCCTTGCATCTTATGCAACACTCTTTTCTTGGACTCTTGTTGGATAGACACTAACAGTGATGAACATCTGGCTTGATATCTTGCTTTTCTGTGGATATAGAACAATCACGAAATGAGAAAATATCTGTCAACAAAATGTAATATCAGTAATCTGGGTGCACTGTGTCTCCTCTAACAGAATTAGGTTTTCAGTGTGAAGGTCGTTGCTTTGAGCTTCCAGCTGTTGCGTGCGTGACCGATCATGCGAGTCTAATAGACTAAAAAACACATCAATCAAAAAGTGCACATCACTATCTACAGTATGCCATTTTAATGTACAGCAGGTTATGTTTCCCAAACACAGATTGTGTCTTGCTTTTATTTGGCTATTTGTGTGAGAAAGCAAACAGGTACAGATGGTATAATTTTGCACAAGCTGCTCAAACTAACCCATTATTTTCTTACAAGAGTTATTTACAGATTCATCTTTAAGCAAAAACCTAGTTGTCAGTGACAAACAGGTTAAACTTTGGTAAAATAGTAATCACAGGAGCTAATATTTTTATAATTATCGGCCAAAAGCTATCAGTCAAAAACTTCTGCAGTACAATATATTTTTTTTTCTAGTAAAACACATTTCATATTGTTTTACTTTTCAAGATTAAAGATAAATATACACTGTTATTTTTAGTTTGGTAACTTGCACTGATGTTTAAAAGTTTGGGGTAAGTAAGAAATTAATACTTTTTTCTGCAAGGACACAATTGCTCAAAAGTGACAGTAAATACATTTATAATGTAACAAAAGATTTTAAAATGTATTCAAATAATTTTTTTTAAATAATTTGATTATTTGTTTCATTAAAAATAATCTTTTGTCTTTTCTTGCATTGCTTTAACTTGTCCATCAGATTTTAATCAGGGATTGACCACATCTGAACATGTTTTAGCTTAGTTTATCCACACACTTATTGCAACCATAAGATTACATGTTTGATCGTGCAAAAGTGTGTTTGTAATTCATGTGTGAGGTTTTGGTTAAAACAAGAGACAGTGCTCTTTGAATCTTTTTGAGGCAATGACATCTCATTTAGTTCAAGATCTGTGGTTAAGCAAGTGTGGACAAATGAGAAGTTTAAATAAAAAGGGGGTTTAAATAAATAATAATAAATAAGGAGTGTAGCTGGGAGTGCAGTGGATCCACTCCAGTGCTGTCTCTCATCCGTAATCCTCCAGCTTCATACAATATGGATTATAAAGCTACAAGAGCCACAGCTAGTCAGGCAGTCAGCCATGAGAGAGACAAACAGAATGAAAGAGGAAGTGATGCTGTCTTTAGTTAGCCTAGCTGTGCTTTTTTTAAAAGCATAGGAAGAGTTCTTGAGAACTCAGTCCCTGGCTGAGAGAGCCTTAAATAATCCTTTTTATATTTTATAGCATTAGTAGACATTTCTAGGGCATTGTGGGCCGTTGCCAAGGTCTTGCTATGTGGTTGCTAAGGGTTTTTTGGGTGGTTGCTAGGTGATGTCACAGGTCAGAGGATCCCACCCCCAAATCTCTAAATAATATTGTGGTCCCTCCTTCATTGTAAATCTATCAGGTGTTTCATTCCCCACCAGACAAAAATATGCTTTGTAAAGTAAGAACATCCCGTTCCTACAAAAACAAAATAGTCTGCGTTTCTGTGTTCTTTGTATGTATGGGTGGGTTTTGCACACGTTTATTTCCATTCCCTGTTTTAGGGTACATTTACACGACAATGAAAAAAAAAAAGTAAAGGTTTTTCTTTTTGTATAAATAACAATGCTGTCAAAACGATCCCCGTTCACACGAATTTCACGAAAACAACTAAAAACGCTGTATTATGCATGCCAGGCCAGTAGATGGCGATGTCGCTTTGTGAAAAAAGACTATGCGTCTGCGCACATACGTATTGTTTTACAGAGCACTTGCGCCAAAGCACATGAACATAGAATAAGCCTGCAACCTTTAGCCAAAAAAGCGTAACAGCTAATGCTAACGCTCCGCCTCTGGTGGTACATAGGGAGGGAAACCAGAAGCTGTTTTTTTAATGAATTTCAATGGATGAGAGGCTTCACTATGCTGATTGAACAGTTTTTGTGGGGAAATAGCTAATCATTTAATTAATCAACAGCCTGTTTGCCAATCTTCAGCATGTTTTACACTAAACAATACTTTTGTTGGGAACTATATGTAGATTTTAGCTTGATAAAAATGTATTTTTTAAGAGGACGCAGACTAGGGAATGTTGTGACTGATGTCACTGCCATTACACAATAGAGTACCTCAGGGATGACATGTTTTTGTAGGCCAACCCGGAAGTTAGCGGCGCACGGGTTCCCTCGATTGAAAGCCTATGCATTTTTCCCATAGACTTTTGGAAAATCGCTAAAAATAAGCTCTGTGTTTAACAAAGGGTTATGACACTTACACGTTTTGTCTATCAAGATCATCTTTACAAGTTAACACAACATTTATACATTTTGAAGCCTAAATAAAGTTGTCAGATATAAAAAGCTAACAGTAGGCTATAAACGGACTACAGCACACCATGGTCGCGGATCAACGTCACCACCACCAAGCTTCCTCAAAATTTATTTAAAAAACAACTTTATTTAAAAACATGCCTGCTGATTATGATCTGTGCTGTGTATGAATACTTATCAACTTTTTCATGAGAAATGCTGTCCAAATGTGTTTGTCATGATGATGTCTCAAGTCCCTGCCAAAGGAAGTAGTCCCTTTTAGCAACTTGTTTGCAACCGACATTTTTAAGACACAATAAAGGTTTAAAAAAATCACAAGCGGGTAATAACTGGTGTGTTTTATGTCATAGATCAAAACGTGAAAATATTTAGAGGCTTTGTTGACCACAGACCTTATTTCAGGAGATTTAGCAAAAACCCATTTAAAAAACACATAGACTTTAGAGCAATGGAACCGGAAGTCCTAAAATGCTAACTCACTTCCAGGTTTTGCCTACAAAAACACGCCATCCCTGAGGTACTCTATAGGCTGAGAGGTGCCGCACGTGATTAAGTTAGCCGTTACGCTTTCTCCAATGGTAAGAGATACAGCCCCTCTCATCTCCCTATAATATACAATCTAATACGCATGTGCATGCTGTCACCATTTTCACGGAGCAGCATTTTTGTTGTTTACACAGATGATAACGGTATCATTTTCAAAAACGTGCACTTTGAAACCCGTTTTCAAAAGATTGAGTTTTCTGGCCCCCAAAACGCCATTGTCGTGTAAATGAATGGCCAAAATACATAAAAAGCTTTCTGTTTTTAGTTGAAAACAATGTTGTGTAAACAGCTCCTTAGTTTCTTGGTTACTCATTGTCTGATTATAATTAACACCTGTTGGTCTGTCTATAGAGGGTATGCATTGATGTCAAAGAGTATACACTAACAAGAATAGAACGTTACATTGCAACACCGTTACATTGCAACAGCCCTGCGTTTCCGCCATTTTGGGGGTAAGGCGACTCGGCAATCCACTAGTAATTAATACCAACATATGAAAATAAAAATTAAGGACATGCATCAGAAAAACTGGGAATGCTGGACAATAAATATATGAATATAAGAGCTTGATTTTGCAGTGTTGTCTAATGTCCGTTAAATTACGCGATAATGGACACAGCAATGCATCATGTATTATAAGATCATTGTTTGTAGCGTGATCCATTAAAACGTACAATATAGTCTATTCCAATTCAGACCTAGTGGTACTATTATTATTACTCCACTGGGTCTGAAATATATTGTTCGCTGCAAACATGATGATCTTAAATTTATTAATTATTAATTTACTATTAATAAATGTGTAAAGTTGCATAAAATGGAAATACTCAATAAAGTAGGCTAACTACGTTACCTCAGATGGTTAAATGGTTGGATTCCACAACTGGTAAAATAAAACATATAGAAGACAATACAACGTTTACTGTAGGTGCCATAAAATTTACTGATGATTTCATTTGAAAAATGTTCTTTTGCGCTTCTGATTTGGCAGTGAAATTCATCAATTTTGGGTGCGTAAGATGTGAAGGATTCTATGGTCCAGTTAGTATTTTCACCCCATAATGGCGGCCGCGCTACCGGAGCACCATATAGTGGCTGTTGCCCAAAAAGTATGAGAGTGTCACCTTCTGGGTTCTATACTCTTTGTTGATGTCCCTTTCCTGCAAGAACACACCCTCCTCGGACACACTGAGTGGCAAAAGTTCCTGCTGCATGACTGGATTTAATAGGGGAAACTGCAAAATACAAGTAAAACAAATGATTATCCGTTTAAGTTAAAGGCAGATGGACTTGTTCCTTACAACTTACTAAAAGAACAAGTGATCCATGGATGCTGACATGTGGCCAGGATTCATGACATTTATGTGCCTGATTTTTGATGCTGGGAAAAAGCAAATTTGCCTGTGAATGCTTTACATAAATAAAATATAGTGATCACTTATATATGTTACATTTATCATCAGATCGTCCAGCCCTAAAACTTGGATGTTTTTTTAATAAACACTGACAAAAACTGTAAAATGATGCAGAATATAAGATGGCAAATATTTAATTATATATATATATTCTGTGGTAAAAATCTTACTAATTATATATATAATATATAATTAGTATGCTTTTTACCCCAGAATTCAACATATTGAAAAAATGATAATTGCAAATCCCCTGGAGTCCAGTTGTTCTGAGAATTGCAGCGATTCATTTGCTTCCCTTTTCTGTAGCATTCGGCAGCCTGTAAAAATATACCTCAGGATTCATGTCAAATCCATTTGTACAGTTGCAAAGCTCTTTCCCATTTTAGAGGTGTTTTGTGTATTATTTTTTTTTTGCAGCATTCACGCTGAAAACCAATGCTGCCACTCAGTTTTTTTGCCACTCAGTAGGTGTAACCACAGAGACTCCGGCTGGCGGTGACTTCACGTGCATACCTTCTATTTAAACCCTGTGTTTCTTTCATTTCATTGTCAGTTCTTCTCACGGTGTTATGATGGGTTGTTCTGTTCTAAATTCATGTTTCCTGAGTTCTATGCTAAATAAGTTTGATAATGCTTGTGTGTTTGATCCTGAATTTATCTTTATTTTGCAACCAGCTGTGACACAAACAAAAAACACATGATATGTGATATTTAAGGGACGAGGGATGAGTTACAAGCATGCCAATGTTTTTTTTTTTTTTTTTTGTGGTTTTTCAAAAAGTACACACACACACACACACAAATTGGTGTAGTATTTAGAAACAATTTTCACTCAGAAATTGATTGTAAATGTCAGAAACCACTACAAAGAAACTGCATGAAAAACAACAAATTAAAGGTGAAACTTTGAAATAGAAAAAAAATGAGTTGAGTATGTTTCTTGTAAAACATACTCAACTCAAAGCAACTTTAAAAAATATTTTTTAACAGAGTATAAACAATAATTGTAATGCTCAGAGCCAAAGGATAAAAGTTCAATATAAACAAAATGAAGTGTTTGAATTTTACTGTTTTTACACTGCAGTAAACACTTGAATCATCCCATAAAAACAAATAAAGTGTGACGTTTTATGACTGCTATCATAAAGATATGTTATCTTTGATGATATGTTTCATTGAAAATCTACATATCATCATTTTTTAAGTTCCTGTTCACCATGGCCTTGGGTGTCTGTCAATGATTAATTTACATATAAATGCTGATTAATTAGTCTACAAACTGTAAAAAAAAAAACAAACAGAGTGTGAGAATGTGGACCAGATATTATAAGCTTTCTGAATTTACCCTGATTTAATCAGCAGATTGATGCTGTCTGGATGGTCTGAAGATGCACTCGACCCATGTGAATTTTACTATATTTAAGCACAGACATATGTTTGGGCAAGCACATGCTAAGACAGGGATGTGAGTACAGTACATGCATGTTGTCATGTCCACCCGAGCGTTCACATATGTGAGTAGATATACACAAAGAGACTGGGATCACACTGAAAAATAGCTAACTTGTATCTTGCAACAGCTGTGTCAAAAGAAAACAGCAAAAGTGCATCTCACTGTTTGTCAGAAGAGATTACCTGTTGCTATGCAATATAGGTAATCCATCTTGTTGCCAAGGCAACTGCTTCCTGACTGAGAGAGAATGGAGAGTGATTTGGGAAGGTTTTGCGTTCTGTAGAGTGGCCTATTTGAGCTTGTGAAAGACGAGCCTCGGGCCACGGTGGAACCATCGAGATGGGTCAAGCATAAAAATGTTTTCTTATATAATTCTGTTGTTCCTCCTGTGGGTGAAAAACAATTTCTGCGGTGCTATCTCCATCTAGCGGTCAGAAAAGACATGTGCTTTATTCAGATAATCATCTGTTGTTCAAATTGTACTGTTTACAAGCACTGTCTTTTCTTTAGCAATGACAGAAGTGGAGCCGGTGTTGGATTTTGCCTCATCGGGCCGCTCTGGTCGTCGTAATGCACTGCCCGACATCCTGGGCTCTCCTGTTGGAGTCCCTCCTGATCTGCCTCTTAAACTGGCAGAACTGTCCCTCACTGGTAACTCTTTTATAATTGTATTACTTTGGATTTGATTTCATATAATTATATTTATTATTTTTATAAAATAAAATAATACATATAATTATAACATATCATACATAATATATACACACACATTATATATATATATATATATTTATACACACACATACATACATATATCTTATATCTGTACAAACTTTTATGTTAGATGCTATTAATCGCATCTAACATATAATTGCATCTAAAATCTAAGTTTGTACAGATATAGATACTTTTATGTTAGATGTGATTAATTGTGATTAATTGCGATTAATCAATTCAACAGCATTAATATATATAATAATAATTATATATATATATATATATATATATATATATATATATATATATATATATATATATATATATATATATATATATATATATATATAATACAATTATTTTACAAATGAGCTATTTTTGATAACCTGTGATGGCCAAAAATATTTGAAAATAAAGTAAACATCACAATTATTATAAACTTATGAACAATTATTATATTAAGTTGTCGGTAAAACTAAAGTATGCAAGTAGTTATATTGTTTTATATATTGTTTTCCAGTCTGGAAAAGTCAGAGAAATTAATAAAATCTGAAAAGTGAATATACTTTTTTCCCCTAATTATGCTCAGATCTGTAATATTAGTTTGTAACATTCCTCTTGTGTAGAGTAAAACTTGTCAAATTTGAAAATGAATCTGTATTTTGAGTTGGTTGTTATTAATGAATTGGTCAAACTGGTTCACAAATGATTCGTTAATGAATCACACTTTATTTGAATGATTTTTTTTATCATTATCTAGTTATCACAAATGATTGGAAAAATCAAGGACATTTAAAGAGTCTGGGAACTCTGGTATTGGGTGCAATGATAATTTCAGAACTGAATAATAAAAAAATAAATAAAATAAAATAAAAAACTCTATTGTTCCTTAGTGTTTTTTGTCTCTCTGTTTCAGACGGTCCAGGTGATGCTCAATCCCCGTCTACGGAGGAACCCCCCACTCCCACAGAGAGCCCAGAGGTGAAGGAGGGCTCCTAGGTAGCTGAGTCTATGCCTAGACCACAGAGATGGGGCCTCGACCGCCCCCGCCTTTCCCCTGGAGCTCATCCTCCACCGACTGTTCCTGATGCCTGTCAGACTGCATTATGGGAAGCAACAGAGGGCTGCTAAAATGAGAAATGAAGGACAAGGTCTTCAAAGGGTCCGTGCAATGAAAAAATGGAATGTCCAAAAAACAGGAAAGGAAGCAGAATATTGCTAGAGGAAGTCGAAGAGCAATCCTCACTTTTTTTAAACACTGAGAAGCCAAAACGTGGGGGGACCTGCCTGAGAACGCTTTAATAAATTTTACGCATTTGTTTGACAAAATGCTGTTCTTTTTATGAGCTTTCTATCCAATAACGACTATTGTGAGTTACGTACTGTATACATCCAGTTGTGGTTTGATATTGTATGATATTATGTGATCTTAGTAATGTGTCTTTGAAAATCGCCTCAGTCTTTGGAAAGGGTAACCATGAAGAGATACAGATGTGTGTGAATATATTCAAGCATCATGTAGCATCTTCAGCCTTCAAAAAAAAAAAAAAAAAAAAAAGGATATTAAAAAAATACTTTTATAAGAAATGTATTCGGGAGTAAATTAATCATAACTGCCAAACCTGAAAAAAAAAAAAAAAAATGCAATATGAAAAGACAGGAAGGGAATAGAAAGTTCAGAGTAGGATAGTAAAAAACAGTTTGCAGTGTTTTAATACATGCACACTGATTTATAACTTAAATTTGAATGATTCAGCATATTAAAATGAGTAAGAATACTAAACTAATGTAATATCAGTGTGCAAAGGATTTTATAACTTGAAAAAAACATGTCCACTTTCTCTATAAACTCTCATACTGTATGTGATGTATAGAGTGACCTTACTGAAGGGAGTGTACTTACAATATATGTTTGTGTTTAGATCTTCGATGTCAGTTGAAAATACATGTTCTTGAAAATATATACGTACTCAAATTAATAATTGAGCTAATCTAAACCATATAATAAAACAATACTTGTTCCTTTTCTAAATGTGGTGGTGCGAGGTTGTCCAAGAGCCATAGCCTTTTTAAGGTCTGTATAGCCTAAACATGCAAACTGAATGGAAGGATATGACTGTGATGTGAAGTTGACAAGTCCAGAGAGATCTTTTTTATTGTCTGCGTCATCATGAAAAGTGTATTATTTCTTAAGCGTGGGGCATTTTGGGATGTTGGTTTTTGTCTATTTTAATACTCTGTGTTTATTTTACAGTATCGTCCCATTCATACTCTACGCTGATGACTGCTAATGTATCAGTGTAAAATGTTGTAATTGCGAAACTGGGATAAAATTGCCTTTGTATGTTTTTACACTGCAGTAACTGTGCTGTTAAAAACACATCGATGAAGTCACACAATGTGTGTGTTGTATCTAACATTACAAAGACAGTGAATCTGTGAAACTCTTTATGTATATACACAAATATCGAAAACGTATGATACCAAAAGGGGCCAGTATGAGAAAATCAATTGAAACTTGCTGTACCTCAGAATCCTTTTAAATGCATTAAGTGCTGTCTTTTCACCACCAGGTGGAGCCACTGTTCGCACGTGGACATTGCAAGCTACGCGCCATTTGTTGTCGACATGAAACAATAAGAGGGTGACCATGTGTTTCTCTGCAATAAAAGTCTAATGTTATACACGTATGCCATTATATATTTAGACTGGCTTTTTACAGGAAGTAAAGAGGCATGTGAAGCTGTTTCAAGTACACAATACAAATGGCCTGATCTTAGCAAGGCTCTACATTCGAAAGCTATTTATTTATGGGTAGGTAGGGCACCCAAGCAGTGGATATAAACAAGTCAGGGTGAAAAAAATTATTTGATGCTGAGATGGTCTGTGTGCAAATCACTGTCAGTGAGCCCTGGCAGTCAACATTAAAGTAGTAGGAAACAAGTCATGACAGTGCAGCGTCTGAGAAAAGTCTTTTAGTGAAAAGACCATTAATTGTTTAAAGGAACAGTCTGCCCCCAAATTAAGAATCTCTCATTAATTATTTACTTTCACGTCATTCTAAGCCTGTATGACTTCTGTATCTTCTTCTGTGGTGGAACACAAATCAAAAACCATGTGCACGATGTTCATGCTAGCACCGTCATGCTAACACAAAATATTTACTCTTTTCCAAGCTCCAAAAGGACCAAACACACGAGACACAGACGTGATTTACAGAGAATGCCATTTTACAGTGACTTAAATTTGGTTCTGTTTCTTCAGAAGACTTAAAATAAAACTAGATTTTATGAACACAATACAAAAACAACTGATGTTTGTTTGAAGAAAATGAAGGAAAGGGAAAAGGAAAAAAGTTATGGTTTGGATTTGGAATGACATGAAGGTGAGTAAATATAGACATACAGAATCGGAATATTGTAGAATCACAATAAAAATTGTGTAATTAAATATATAAACACTCTAATAAAGAAGTATGAAAACAAGCAGAATTATACAGTAAAAATACCAGACTAAATATCGAAGGCCTCTATTTTGGCTAAGAACCACTGCCTTAGTGTCATCCAATATTTTATCTTTCACACTCAATTAATGGTCCTAAACATCTTCATATAATGCTCATCATATGGCTTCATTCTCACTGATTACTAAGAAACAACAGCGACATACTGCTGACAGAGTCCCTCCTACTCTTGGCTCTCTAGTGCAGGCTTGATGAGGGCAACATTCAGACTCCCTCCATTAAAGATTAAAGGAGACTTCTAATCATGATAAGACCCCTTTTTAAACATCTGCCCATCTGTGCCATTCCAACAGTTTAAGACAACAACATCTGTGACAAATCTGCAATGAAAAGGACACTTGAGGTTTTATGTAGGCCCTGGTCATTTGATCTCATCTTAAATTTGTCTAAATAAGTAATACATTTGAAATGTAGAATAGTACCAAACAAAAAGCTTAGTGTAAATGATATAGTATAGTGAAAATGATAATGTTCCTACATTTTGTGTCTGTCTTAATAATAATTATATGCTTCCACTGTATCACATAACAATAAGCTGAAGCAGAACTTCCCTATGGGATAGTAAATAGAGTTAGTATTGGTTAAACTGCTTTGTTTCTGCATTGTGAGGCCTCTTGGTGGTCAATACATCATTCCAGCCATGTTAAAAGACAACATACTAACTTAATGAATTTGCTTAATGAAATACTATTTATATATATATATATATATATATATACACACACACACACACACACTCAGGTATACGTATTGTATATATAAACATGCACTTATCTTAATAGGAAAGAGTGACAAAATCCCCCATTTATTGAATGCTAATGCACTCATTTATGTGAGGGATAATATAAGGCATATTCAGTGAGACATCAAAAACAGCTATATTGTGACTCCCTCCCTTGATATATCAAGCACATTCATTGACTTTGTGTCTGGCTGTCTGAGGATGGTGTAAGCTTGCATGTAGCCACCCAAATATGCTGTGAGGGAGTGTAGTCCCTCCCCCCGCCTTACACTTGTAGAACAAGCCAATAAGAATGGTGCCTGTGCCGTTGCTGTGGTAACATGTTGCCAAGGAAACCGCCTCTGCTAAAAAATGCACTGTAACTGCTAAAAAAAACTTACTTACAGATGTGCTCGTCTTGTATATTTTGCACATCGAACATGCTCAAGACACTTTCATCTGATGTTCTCAGAAATCATGGAACAGGGGCCAAACGCCAACAACAGCCTGTTCGCATCATGTGACTCTGCTCGTATTTACAGAAGCACAACATGGAGGGACACAATGTGGAAGTGGAATGGGTGAAGCCTGAAGCAAAGCTGAAAACAAAGGCTACATCCTCACAGCAGCGAGATACTATCACATATGCCCACATGCGGTGCAGACAAGAAGCATGCTTCATCAGTTAATAACTACATGTCGTGTGAAAGCACAGCTATTAGTGGCAACCCCAGGCAGCTGACTCCATCCATGGCACCCTCAGATCTTAACCGAGGGGTGACCTTTTCTTTGTTCCTGAGCTTAATAGTATTTTCTGGCTTTTGGTCTACTGGGACAGAGGAATTTGTTGTGTTGTTGCAAATGATGATGTGTTGATGTGAGCCAATGAAAAATAATCAGCAGCTTTTTCAGCGCAGTGGTGTGGGGTGGCAGTACCAACTCAGACGCACGGCACATGCCGTTTAACGTGCCAGTCAGGCTGCCTGAGGTTGAGAGAGAGAAAGAGTAAGAGATGAAGCAAGAGGAGGAGGGGAGAGTCAAAGTGAAATGGATAGAGAGACAGGGGTACAATGATGGAAAAAGACATGCAGACAAACATTATGTCAGACCTCTTGGCGAAAACCACAATGAATTCCAATTTGTGATTTATTGCATGAGCCACAGTGATCCAAGATGGGAAAAGAGGCTTTCATTGGTTTAAAATTTGCAATGGCTTATCATTGGCTTGCAGCTGGCTTTGCATTAGAATTTACATTAGACATAAAGTGGCAACCAAACACAGTACCAAAATTGTTTAATAATTAGGGAGGAGAAAAATGTTTCAATAAGTATAATAATAATAATATTTATAATAATAATAATTCACCATTTTTATTATTATTAATTGACATCTTTTTATTTTGCATGATTGTTTAGTTGCGCATTTATTTTCTCTACTCCTGTAACCTACCTGTTAAGAACCAGTGATAACATCAAACATCAAAAGGAGTGAATGAGTGGATAATTTGAAAATAATCTCTGGACACTTGATATTCTGACTCAGAGGGTCAGCCTCAAGTTGGTTTAACAGCCTGAAATGGCCCAGCTTAATTTATTTAAATGTTAATTGAGTAACATGGCATTATCAACTGCAAGGTAATGGGTTTTTATTCCCAATAAGAAACCCACATACTGCATACCTTGAGTGTAGCCTACTGTATAAGTATAATGTATATAAAGTATCTCTAAATAAATACATGTGAATGTCAGTTTGCATAATGAGGTTATTAAGCAACTGAAGCCTTTAATAAAGTCCCCCTTTTTTAGCTTTTAGTATGAATATGCTAGCCTTAAGGTTATGAATAAGCTGGTGTGTTCCAAAACAATGACAAAATTCGCATTTAGGAGATATAAGCATTCAAAACTTACAGTCTTTCACATCCGCTAAAATGGATCAAGGATTTTCATGACATCACATCGCACTTCAGCTTCTCGTCAGATCTCCTGTTCAATCAAATGCTCTCTGGAATCTGAAATCCCGCCCCCTCCTACACTATAAACAGACGCTGAAGCTGCAAATCGGTCATTTGTTCACACATTTACTAGTTTCTACAGACAGTGTAAATATGCTTTCCATTGACATTGTCTGTTTTTGTGTTAGTATCACGTGAACCGCTGCACCGCAAGCAAAGTCTGCTCTGGTCTACACAAGAGCACAGAGCGGATATCCGTGGACCGCGAGTCGGCTCAGACCACAAAAGTTAAAGTGAAATAGAGGGCATTAGAAGGAGAAACAGTTAGAGATTAGAAGGAAACGGAGGTATTACAGAGTTTATCGGCTCTGGTGGTATAAACGAAACGCTATTGGCTATTTATAAAAAGGGGCGGAGCTGTTCGATATGTCCCACCCTGTCTTCCTGTTTCAGCTGAAACTGACCCTTCGCCGGGAGTTTGATTGACAAGCGATCCAACCAATCAGAACGCCGAATCCGCCATTTTGTCCGACAAAACAGTCAGGAGTTAGAAGATTAACCTCGGTGGACTTAAACTTGAAAAATGGTGTGTATTTATATCTTTACGCGTTTGAAACAACATTCCTTTTCATGTTCATTTATGTTTATTTGATGCTATAAATGGACTAGTAGTAAGAGATGATCGGTTTACGAGCCTCTTGAGCTGAGGCGCTACAGCAATCTATCACGACCATGGTCACGACACATTAAAGAGCTAAAAAACGTTTTTTATTGTTTGAATTTCTTAAAAAAACTACACAGTTTGAAAGCTGGGACTTTGTTTAATATCATAAGTAACCTGCTTTGTCTTGTCTGTCGATGTGTTGTCAGTATCCTCTTTGCTCCGCGATGTATTTTTCACTGTGTTTGGCGAGACAGAAGCATGGCTTGTCGGACAAGCAACGATAACAAAGGGGGGCGGGTCTTTGCTAAGGGTCAATTATGTCAACACATTGAATAATGCTGCGCATTCCAAGGCAATTCAGTAGGCCTGTAAAGACATCTATAAAATAGTCAATGTAAATACAGTGGTTCAACTTTAATATTATTACTTAAGCAAATAGTACCAGAAATTATGCTCTGTTCTGTTAACGATTCTCACACTTGCATTCTTTCACTGCAATGCAGACATAAAACCATAGTAAAACAGTTTTCGGGTAATAAAAACTAGTGGCACTGCAACTGAATCCACAGCGAAACAGACAATGCTACTGGTGATCGAATGATGAGCCAATTCATCAGTGGATCAAAACAGCCTACTGTTGTGTTGTATCAATTCATTTTTTATAAAAGTACTAGGCCTACTAACAAAACTAATTTTCTTCCATTTTAGTCTTTAACTACACATTGTCATATGAAGAACAAGTCAGTAACTTAAATGATTTTAAATCTCACGTTTAGTTGTAAACTGTAAGCCTCGAAACAGAACCGACTCAATTAGGGCCATTCATTAGGGAATCGGACTGCACCGGTTGCCCTGTATGTTTTTGATTCTCTAAAAAGACCTGACTCACTGGGTCATTCTTGGACGCTGATTGGCCTGCCCTGTATAAAAGGTAAGAATGAGTTCAGTTGCTGTAACAGCACTTGTTCACTGGTCGATTTACAATGCGTTTGGGTGTGATTCACAGCGTAGGGATAAAAGACGAGGAGACAGATTTAACCGAATTTACCCCCTCCCTTGTGACCGACTAGGAGGGTATTCAGCTCACCCGCTTTCTTACCGTTATAATCGGATCTTTTGTTGAAATGTTGGCGGGACGTTCTGGGCCAGAGAAAACTAGGCAGCTGATATCTGCCTCTCCATTGTGCATTTTGATCGAGGCAGCTACCAGCATTACAACTTTATACTGGAGCAACCGTCAGCACTGCCTCCTAGGAGACGCTGGTATTTTTCCACTTCGGCACCATTGGGAGAGACACAAAAGGAAAAGTGCCAAGGAGAACAGTTTAGATTGTGGAGAGACTGTCTCATTGTTGGGTGTAATGTCATCTGACCCTGGAACAGCATGGATGAACATTGTCCACAATAATTAGTCAAAGTTGATACATTTAACTTAGTTGAAACTTATTTCCAGTGGAACTGCATACAGTTATGGAAGCCAGTTTCGGCCACCGAATAAGAAAAAAAAACTGAATTGTGATTTTTTAACTCATAATTATGTCTTTTCTCGCAATTCACTTTTTTTCTTTGAATTTTTAGTTTATCTTAAAGTCGGCATGAAATGGAGGTCTTTTCTTCACTAAAATGGCTTCTCGAACAAGAAAAAATGTAGGGCGGAACTTGATTTTGTCCATCTGGAATTGATTGGATCGTTGTCGTTTGTTTTTGCTGTGATCTCGATACGAGTGACATGTTGTCCTGCCAAAAAAATATCTTTGTAGAAAAGTGTATTATATTAGATTAACTTCCCTCAGTCTCGTTCACTCGAATGTAGCCTACGCCATTGCTTACATTGCACAAGTGCCCAATACTGGCGGAACCCTTGCAATGTGTTTAAATGAAACGCCCTATGCCCTTGATCACTTGGAATCCGCTGTGGTAAGTGCTTGGCTGCGTCCGAAAACTGACTTGTTCCCTCAATGCCCTATCAGGCAATGACTTTTTTAGGCAGCAGTTGCACACAAAGATACCTGACAAAACTGATTTCAGACTTCTGAGGCAGCGTAACTGCTTAATTATCTACAGCAAAATAGAGCAAGCTTTGGTGATAACTACGCAAATATTTAATTACTATAATCATTTCTTGCTAGAAATGACATCAGAGTGGAAAACGTTGGTCAAAAACATACATTTACATACAAACTGCAGCTGCAACGTTCAGACACCATCTTTATTTTTTAGCTCCACTGTCACAGAATGGAAAGCACATGATTGTGGGATACTGTAAAACATTTCAGCTGGTTAAACTTAGAAATGTAAGTTCACCTGCTGCCTTAAAAATGTGAGTTAACTCAACCCGAAGATAAGCTTTGTTTCAACTCAAAAATAGTCAAGACAACGCATTACTTTAAGTTAAAATTTAAACTTAAAGTAATGCATTGTCTTGACTATTTGTGATTTAACTGATTTAAATATGTTTTTAGTACCTTTATGGATCTTGAGAGAGGAAATATCATTGCTGGCTATGCAGGCCTCACGGAGCCAGTTTTCAGTTTTGGGTGAACTAACCCTTTAATGTCATCTTACTTTGGAATGCATCCTCCAAAGGCAGCATTTTTAAGCTTTCAGACGCAGCACAAGTGTCTAAAAGTGGAGTTAATTCCAGCTCAGATATCGCTGCAAGTGGAATGAGGCATGCTCCTCCCCCAACAAACACAGCTCTTATGGGTGCTTGTGAAGGCATGTCTCAACTTTGAGTAAAAGGTCCAACATATTAGAAATACTTTTAGCTGTGTTGTTATGTATCATGAGTAAGCAACTGAGTAGGCTAACTTTGAAGGTTCAATTCAATTCAATTCACATTTTTGTATAGCGCTTTTCACGATACATATCATTTCAAAGCAGCTTTACAGAGAATGTCAACATTACAATTTAAAGAATGCATATAGCAAATAATGTAATAATTTAGGCAATTAATTTACAATCACTGTTAATAGTTTAACTGAACGTAGAAGCAATGAGCTCCTGGAAAAATTCATTACATTAACAATAATTAGGATATAGAAATTGTACAATGTGTATGTTGATCCAAGGTCATCAGAATTATCAGAATTAATATTAAAATTGCAAGATACAAACTCATTATTCTGATGAACAAAGTCAGAATTGTGAGATGCTAAATCGCAATTTTGAGAAAAAAGAATAAAAAGCAGTAATTACCTTTTTTATTCAATATGTAGTGGTCTTAACTGCATATCGATTTTTTTTTTCTGGCATACACAATGACAAAAATGCTGCATGCAGTTATCTTTCAGTCCTTCCAATTAAAATTGTCACTTATTAGATAGAGGAAAAAATATGCGCTCAAGTTAAAGTTAAAACATAGAATCTCAAAGGATGGATCATCCTTCACGGATGTATCTAAGACATGCCATTTGTTTGATATTGAGACAATAGTTAGTGTCAGTTAAGGGAACAGAAAGCACTGAGAATATGCTATGACTTCATATGTGTGACAGCATTTATCTACACAAATGTCAAAGATTTGTGATGCTGGCATGTTTGGTCCTTGACAGCACAGGGCAGGAGAGGGAAAGGGAAAATACTGCTGGGCCATCATGCATATATGATTACCTATTACATAAGCATCAAAATGTACAATGACCTTGTCTGTACTGTATGTGCCTTAGTTGAATATTTAACACAAATGTCTATTTTATGTTAGCGGTTTGCCTTTTGAATTTAGGTTCGCTCAGGTCCCGGGGGCAAAAAATAAATAAAATAATAATAATAAAAAGAAAGAAAGAAAGAAAGAAAGAAAGAAAGAAAGAAAGAAAGAAAGAAAGAAAGAAAGAAATTCTGGAGTGGGGCTGGCTGGACATCCCAACACAGAGATGAGGGCTTCATTATTCATTAATCTATAATTCATCACAAGTTAATTCAGTCCCTAATGGAGGCAGCAGAGCACATGTTAAACTTGGTTCCTAGCGATGTAATTGCAAACTAATGCTTTACACTGCATTAACTGCTTAATACATTAGTGATGAATGACCATTGTATATATAAAAACCTTATTCCAAAAAAGTTGGGACACTGTACAAATTGTGAATAAAAACAGAATGCAATAATGTGGAAGTTTCAAATTTCAATATTTTATTCAGAATACAACATAGATGACATATCAAATGTTTAAACTGACAAAATGTATCATTTTAAGGGAAAAATAAGTTGATTTTAAATTTCATGGCATCAACACATCTCAAAAAACTTGGGACAAGGCCATGTTTACCACTGTGTGGCTTCCCCTCTTCTTTTTATAACAGTCTGCAAACGTCTGGGGACTGTGGAGACAAGTTGCTCAAGTTTAGGAATACTAATGTTGTCACATTCTTGTCTAATACAGGCTTCTAGTTGCTCAACTGTCTTAGGTCTTCTTTGTCGCATCTTCCTCTTCATGATGTGCCAAATGTTTTCTATGGGTGAAAGATCTGGACTGCAGGCTGGCCATTTCAGGACCGGATCCTTCTTCTACGCAGCCATGATGTTGTAATTGATGCAGTATGTGGTTTGGCATTGTCATGTTGGAAAATGCAAGGTCTTCCCTGAAAGAGATGACGTCTGGATGGGAGCATATGTTGTTCTAGAACTTGGATATACCTTTCAGCATTGATGGTGCCTTTTCAGATGTGTAAGCTGCCCATGCCACACGCACTCATGCAACCCCATACTATTAGAGATGCAGGCTTCTGAACTGAGCGCTGATTATAACTTGGGTTGTCCTTGTCCTCTTTAGTCCAGATGACATGGCGTCCCAGTTTTCCAAAAAGAACTTAAAATTTTGATTCGTCTGACCACAGAACAGTTTTCCACTTTGCACAGTCCTTTTTAAATCAGCCTTGGCCCAGAGAAAACGCCTGCGCTTCTGGATCATGTTTAAATATGGCTTCTTTTCTGACCTATAGAGTTTTAGCCGGCAATGTCGAATGGCACGGTGGATTGTGTTCACCGACAGTGTTTTCTGGAAGTATTCCTGAACCCATGTTGTGATTTCCATTACAGTAGCATTCCTGTATGTGATGCAGTGCCGTCTAAGGGCCCGAAGATCACAGGCATCCAGTATGGTTTTCCGGCCTTGACCGTTATGCACAGATTGTTCTAGATTCTCTGAATCTTTGGATGATATTATGCACTGTAGATGATGATAACTTCAAACTCTTTGCAATTTTTCTGATATTGCTGCACTATTTTTTGCCACAGCATTGGGGGAATTGGTGATCCTCTGCCCATCTTGACTTCTGAGAGACACTGTTGCCAATTGACCTAATAATTTGCAGATTGGTCCTCCAGCTGTTCCTTGTATGTACATTTAACTTTTCCAGCCTCTTATTGCTACCTGTCCCAACTATATTTGGAATGTGTAGCTCTCATGAAATCCAAAATGAGCCAACATTTGGCATGACATTTCAAAATGTCTCACTCTCAACATTTGATATGTTATCTATATTATATTATATTGTAAATTATTGCATTCCTTTTTTATTCACAATTTGTACAGTGTCCCAACTTTTTTGGAATCAGGTTTGTATAAACAAATTATTTTTATCCAAAATTTGATCATCACTTCTATATATAAAAATTAGTATGTGACGGCCTGTCATTGACTGTTTTATATATATATATATATATATATATATATATATATATATATATATATATATATATACTGTATATGGCCACCACCAGCTTTGTTGTTTTATAAATGTTATAATGACCATCCACATTTATTTTTGTCTCTTTATTAAGATACAAATACAGGAAATATGTATAATTTCAATGGCATATTAAAACAATTCAGAACTAAATGGCTTCTTTAAGCAAAAATCTAATTATTTAGTATGTCCTCTTGGACTTCTTCCAGAAGAAACTCTGAGAAACTTCTCATCAGATTTTGAAAAGTTTCTTGGCATTCCAGTCCTTTTCCATTCTATTTAGGTTTAAGAAAGCCAGGTTCCTGCTCAAGTGTAAAGGGCGGTCACTAAATACTTGCCACTTTAGCCTATAGCTGTTTTTTTCTTTCCTTTTTTTAATACTGCATGCAAATTTCCTATATTTTCTGGTTAAATTCTAATAAAGAGACTGAGAAATAATAATATATGGTCATTATACCATTGTTAAAACAACATCTAATGATGGCCTAAGACTTTTGCACAGTACTGTAGGCATATATATAGGCATGTAATGTGGGCAAAGACAGGTGTCTTCTCTGTTTGTTGTTTTATTTTGATTCAGTTTTAAATTTAGATAATGGTTTCCTTTGTCTTACCTTAGGGGCTTTGGGAGACAGAGAAGAGAGACATTGGGAGGGGATGTATTGTGTGTAAAAGCATGTGCAAGCAGTATGTTATTGTGGTTACGGTAGGGGAAGGGCATCACTCTTATGGGAGCATAACAGCCCCCACTCTGTCCAGAGAGCAGGAACATTACATAACACTATGACATTACGTTTCATGACATCATCCATGGATCCAACTAAAACTTTGATGATTTAGGCACTGGAAAAAACTCTGTCTCAAAAAAGCAAACATTGCTTATTAGAAGCACATCAGCATTCAAGTAGAGGTGTTTTTTTTTTTTTTTTTTTTTTTTTTTGCTGTTCCTATTCAGGCTAGTGTGGATTCAGTGGTCCATTAGAGAGAGAGAGTCTCTCTGTCTCAGTGGTTCTGTAAACTGGGTCACTGTCAGCGGTGGGAAATTAAACGCACAGTATCTGTCTGTCTGCCTGCAGGCAGTTTGGTTCTTCAATCCAGCCAATAGATGTTTCAATGCATTTATCAGAATGTATTTTGGCAGTCTATGCACATCTGGTGCACATGGGTCAGTCAAAGTGCACATCTGGCTGTGGAGAAATTGGCTTTAAAAACATTTTAACAGATCAAGTGTCAGTTATTAGGTTTAGCCCTCTTATAATAAGGCTGACACATAACATAGGAAGATCAATAGGATGTGGTGTTTTTCCATCATGATCAATTCGTATTGACAATTTTATACTGTATAAAAGACTAAAACCATCGTTGGACTGTTTTGCTGTTAGAAAGTTTATATATATATATATATATATATATATATATATATATATATATATATATATATATATTAGATAGATATACAAACACTAGCGTTCCTGGCTTACTTCCAATCAGCAACATGTGTGGTAAGCAACATGTGTAGCAAGTATGTTTATCAAAGGCCTGCTGATGAACTTAAATCTATTTATCACTTAAAATGCTAAAATAGCTTTAATGATAGCCTTTGCCCCCAGTGATATCAGACAAAAAATATCCTTGGCAGGGGGTTTCTCAGTTCTCTTTGTGTCTTTGTGTAAGACACCAGAGACCCTAGACAGGGCGAGGCATCTAAGCACCATCTGCTCCCCCTTTTCCCTGGGCAGCTTACTAAATGTCTCCCCCCTCATACAGGATGAATAAGATCCAGGGTGGGGCATGAAGAGACTGGCAGAGCATGATACAACACTTTTGGACAGAGATAAGGCCTACAAGGAAAATATTAGAGAGATATTCAACTGAGGAGCAAAAATATATATTAAATCTAATGTAATGCAAATACATTCCATTAAGTGTTAATGTCATCTGCTTAGTTATTATTTGAAATGTAATTTTAATGCAGTGAAACCAAAAGAGTAACTGATTCCAAACATTTTCCTTTCTCAGGCAGAGACCAAGACCATTCAGTGACATAGAAACAAACACCAGCTACAAGACAGTAAAAACCAGTCAGCTTGAAATGCAGTGCTGAGACTATCAGCTCTGCCATTTAGCTAAAGTTCATGCAATGACAGAGGATTCATTGAGCCATCGGGAAGAACAGAAGCAAAATCACTAATGCCAAGTGAACTGTTAATTACCAAATTGCTTTGCTCTAAAAACAATTTGTAAAGTAGGCCACAGACATGTTGCTGCTTTGTTCTAATAATTTATGGGGCTGTAGTCATCTCTGTATGACTAACACCAGGGGTGAGGTCAGGTCTAATAAAGCCTCATCTCAGATAGCCTTGAAGTTATTTTTTAAGGAAAATAAATTTGCTGGACTCAAGTTGTCATATTCCACTAAATTAAGCTTTCATATTCTAGGCTATATATACTAAGCTATATACCATTGCTTCTCAATGTCCATTTATAATTTATTTCTATTCATAAATAAGAATTATACTGTGTAAATGTGAAGGCGGTCATATATATGCCAATAATTTAAAAGTAAATTAGGAGTACGAGCTTGACATGCCATTAAAATTATAGCGTACTACATATCCCAGAATTCTCTACTCGACAATCATTGGTCACATCCAAATGTGACGTAACACATTTTGGTCCTCTTTTGCGCGAACGGTTGATGCTGAGGCAGAGAGGAATCTGCGCGCGGTCAACTCCGGCTCTGATTTTCACTTCATCTAAAGGTGTGTGCTTTTTGTTGTCAAATATTAATATTTTTGCAATTTATCCCAACCGATCCTCACATTAAAGTATCAAAAAAGTAAACTTTTGTATGGTATTTTTTATTTTTTTTTAAGTAACACCATTATTTACCTCACTCTTTGGGGAGGGGATGTAGATAATAGACAAGGGCGTCGAGAATATTCTGTATGGCTAGATAGTTATATTAAGTAAGAAAGTCCATTAATTTAAAAATAGCACGCGCAGCCATCTAAGTTAACTGCTCGTCGTGGCGCGACCATTAATATTTTGTGTTTATCGTCGTTTAATCGGGAGGGAATTGTGCAAATGGTCGAGGTGCAGCTCAACCGTTGCTCTCTGGCTGGCTTTCGTTAGTTGATGTTTGCATGTAGATTTTGCAGATGGTGACACAGACTTGAACAGTTTTCTATTTTACCTCAAATTTTAACAACAAGCCCGCCATATATTCTATAACACAGTGTGACAGGTGATCTAACGTTAAGGATCTCGACGTCTTTTGTCTTCGTTGTTTGTACATTAACCAACTATCCTGACAAATTATTTTGTTTACCGAAGCATGCATCAATAACATCGATTAATAAACATATTGCAATATGCATTTTGCATGTCAGCACTGAGATTATTCTGTTCAATGGGCAGTGCAGTAGTGTCTGTTGTGAAATGGGAGAGATTTGGGTGTGATCTGGTTTGCCGGAAACGGTTGATACATCCATACCATTATTTGGTAAAGCTTGAATTCAATATTAGCATGTTCTTTGAACATGTCGAGGCTCTTATTATTATTTAATATGGTATAATATGTGATATTATGGATTTTTGCAGGCTGTTATAATGGGTGTATCTCGGCCATCTATTGTCTCCAGAAGAGATCCTGCATCCCATCGGATAGACACTAGTGCTGGATGTTTATTTTCAGCCATCGAGTGATGATTTGTCATATTTAAGATGTCAAGTTTGTCTAAATCTTAATATGCGACAAATCTCAACAACGAATTAGCTCGAGGATCACTGCCCTTTTGTCTTTGTTCGTTTCTAACACAATATCCCCTTTGTTTTAGTCTCTCAGTGGCCAGTTGGGTCGCATTACATTACAAAAAGATGTGATGATTTGGTTTCTCTACATTTCACCGGAGTGGACATCCTTTATTGTAGATTTTAATTGAACTATTATCGTTTAATTAGATGATGATGACAGCACGTCTGAATAGATGGATCCGGTGGTTGTGCTGGCAGCGACTCGTCCTATTCTTGGCGTCCAGAAAAAAGGATATACTGCCATTTAATAGGCAGTAATTTTTTTATTTTTAACAAGTGTTTTGTCTTGCTTGTTTCCTTCCCATAATATCATTCACTTAGTAAATTATGCATGACTATTGTGGCGACGCCACTCCCTTAAGTAGTGTACAAGTGTTATTTCTAGTTATTTATGTATGCATTTATTAGGTATATTTCTTGTATATATCACAGTAGAGACCAATTCCTCTCAAATATTTTCATGAATAGCTAGCTTTCTTTTTTTCTTTTTTTTTTTTTCAATGATAGAAAGGCTGTTGTGTAGCTCAGGCTTGTTTACAGTATGTGACAGAATACAGATGATTAAGAGAAATGATTGTGTAAGCATAAGAAGCATCAATGTTAGTAGCAAAACGTTTGCATTTTTCTGATATTATTATTATTATACGCTCTCATTTGGCAGGTGTGTGAAACCATCGAGGTTGGAAGTGCAATGGCGTCCTCTGGAGGTAAGATGTGAAAATAGGAGCAGCTAAGCTCCAATTTCAAAATCAATATGCTTCACTATAACCATAATCTAAATGAAGTCATTCTGCAAAGAAAATGGAGCATGCGTTATTAAATGCAACCCCATATCGTTCACAGACTTTCAGGTTAAGGAACTGGACAAGCGTGCCTCAGGACAGGCTTTTGAAGTCATCCTGAGTCCCTCGGCTCCAGATGCCAAGGGAGAATTCCCACTTTCCACCCCCAAGAAGAAGGAGGTATCTCTGGACGAGATCCAGAAAAAACTGGACGCAGCAGAGGAGAGACGCAAGGTAAGAGGTTGTTTGGCATTGAATTGCATCCTTATCCTGCATTCTGTTCCTCATTTGTTCTTCATTTGTTCCTCATATTAGAACCATGAGGCAGAGGTCCTGAAGCATTTGGCTGAGAAACGAGAGCATGAGAAGGAGGTCCTTCAGAAAGCAATGGAGGAGAACAACAACTTCAGCAAGATGGCAGAGGAGAAGCTTAACCAGAAAATGGAAGCCAACAAAGAAAACCGCACAGCACGCATGGCAGCTATGAATGAGAAATTCAAAGAGAAGGTGTGTATGTAGATGAATGCATACAGTATTCATATTATATTACTCCAGAAAGCTTTAATTCTATTGAATAATACACTATTTTAATGGATGTTTGTTTCTTTATTTTAGGACAAGAAGCTTGAAGAGGTACGAAAGAACAAAGAAACAAAAGAGGGGGGCGAGGGTGAAAACTAAGTTTCCCCTCTCATTTTCCTTTTCATTTAGGGTATAGTATTGGGTTTTTTAATGTATCCAAAGATTTATTTTTTGTTCCATTAAATGGTCAGTTTTCCATGTTTGGATTCATGTACTTGCCACTTTTTTATTAAGGGGTTTTGGGGAAAAGCTGGTGCACAACATTTCATCATTTTGTGTGTATTCAGTTCTGTCTCTCATCATCCCCTCTAACCTGTAGATTTGTCCAGTTGCAGCTCTATAGCGTTTAAAATGAGCAGTGTTTTACTGATAGGGAAGCATGCCTGTGTTATGCATAGGTCTAATATATACTTGGTATATTGCATTGTGCAAGTCCACCTGTTCCCTTGTATGTCAGTACTGCCATCCTTCGAGCTTAATAAAGTTGCACAGTTGTTTGTTATGGTACCAGTTTTGCCACTGCTTCTTTGTTAATCTGCAGTCAGCCAGAGTGTAATGTGGAGTAAAATAATTTCTTAAAAATGTGTACATTATGGAGATGTATGGCAGTTTCTGTAATTCTATATAGAAAAAAAGGTTTTGCCAAAATAATAATTAAATCTTTTGGGACACTTTTTGATGTACTCTTTATAATCTGCATGAGATTCTTAGTGTTAATACTAAACATTATCCACAAGCATTTCCTTTACTGGATCATACATTCATAAGTAATTCATACCTTATATGCACTAATGAAAAAAACAAAACAAAAAATACAACAAAAAATGTATGCATTCCGATAGGTACTTGGAAAAGGTGTGCGTTTAAAAAAAAAAAAATAAAAATACATCGCTTGAGACTATACTGGCATCTAGTGGTTTTGAGTTTGTCAAACAGGTATTAGAAAAGGTTTTTGTTTTGTTTTTTAGAAAAGAAAAAGGAAAAAAAAAAAGTGTTTTTTGAAAAATCATCTCAAAATGATTTCAGAAAAAATAAAACAATGTTGACATATTGACAACAATTATTGATTTATCCTTTGTTGCCAAAAGAGAGTTAGGTGCATGACAATTTATGGAAGTTGTAAACAGCTTTGCAATGATGAATGGCTTGTTGTCCACATGCTTTCACATTATTATGTCTTCAGAAATAGTGCATCAATCTTTTCTAAAAATGAATTATACCTTATTTCCAAAATTCAGAACTCCCTTAGTAGAAGCAATTACATGCATCCAAAAATAGATCATGTCCACTAATGTTGTGTGAATAAATGTTTTTTTAATTGAATAAAATAAAAATGAAATCTTGTGCTTGTCTGTGTCGTAGGAAGGGGTATGAAGCTCAACTGTCCAAATTACCTCCAGTCACCCACACGCTGTTATGACCCAGTCTGAATTCAGTCAATCAGAGTACTGTAGACAGAAAAGCTTGTCAATATGACAAACAATTACATCGAACAACAACAGAAAGTCTTAAATTATTTTTATTCTGTCTCTTTGACAAATTTATGCTGGTACAATACTGCAAGTGCATGGGGAAATGCTATTATTACTTGACTGACAAATATTTTGCCTTCCTGTGTCTAAATTCACAATGTGGATCTTTGTTTCCACAGTTAACAGAGTTTGACAAGGGCACATTGTCAGCCAGAGTGCTTGTGTGGGTGATGAGATAAGCCTTCACAGTTCACATAGTTTAGCACAAGTGACAACAATACATTCACAATCTGTACATATTAGACAATGTGTACACTACCTTTAAATTGAATTGATTGCATATAAAAATGTCTACATGTGGCTTTTGCCAAATCTGTGCTGTTAACTCAGAATGTAGGATAAATACACATAAAGTAGCACTGATATATGGTTGCATATATTTAATATATGCCATATCTAATATATCCCATAATATGTACACATATTTTGTCTGTGTGATACCACAGTGGCTCTCACATCGCCTTTTATTAAAGAGGGCATGTAGGCGGTTTTAATAAGAAGAGGGTAGTTTCACATTTTACAGCCCATACATTTTACAGGGTGTTGCCACCTTAAAGGGTGTTTCCTATTGGCGAGTTATTCTAGATGGAGGCGGGGACAATGCTCTTCGGTCTTTCTGATTGGACAGTTAACCTGCCCATCAGAAATCCTTAGATTTCGGCCATCTGACAGCGGTACTGCAGGGAGCTGACAGGAGCCTCTCCCGCTCAACAAATTTTCACGTATTTTTTCATTATGAAATTTTCTTTGTTTCATTTCGCTTCCTCAAGACGCATATGAAGGCGCGGTTAAATGCAAGTCTCCGACTGAGGGGATTATCCTCTTAAAAGGTAAATCAGTTCATTTACCGATCATTTGTTTAAGGCAAAATGAAAGGTGAAAAATAAAATCCTCATTTGCACTATATATTCTTTTAGATAAAGTTTTAAAAAGCATGCATAACCATTTGTGTTGAAGCGTTAAGGTGTGCTTACGGGGAGGATGAATTATCATAGCTCAAGATAGATTATCGGCATGTTCAAACATGTGCTGTAACGTTACATGATGAGGTAAGGAAGAGCACGTTTTAGGTTGTTTCTACGTTGAAATTCGTCAAGACATTTCATTGTTGCGCCTTCCGGCGTCTCACGTTTCTTTTTCGAGAATTTACGAGAGAAACAGCTTGAGGGTGTGGGAAGGGTTGTCTGTCTTTTGGGATGCCATCACTAAAATTGTCCACAGCTTTCCCCCCCTCTGTCTCGTCGTTTTAATAGATTCGAAAATTAAAATTCATTATTTTTTCCAGACCTTATGTTTTCCAGCCAGTATGATCGATAATTTCGTTTTATCAGTTTCGTCCTTATTAATTCATGTTCACGAGGAGCTTTACGCAGAGCGCTGATGTTACGTAAGCGGTGAAAAGAAACGCCCCGTTTTACATCACGTTACCTTAATATTCAGGGTAAACCAGTTTTTGCAACCCATTAACATGTAGTAACATGTTTTCAATAAAATAATATTTTCATGGTCCTGGTATTTCATTTTAACACGTTTGCATGGATCGCTTACACTGTGGTTTGCATTCAAATAGAATGGAAATAACAGCCAATAAAAAGTAGGCCTTTTATTGGTCTTTTTATGATCTTAACATTCCAATTAAAACGTTTTAAAAGACGCAAACCTTTAAAAAATATAAGGGTTCTGGAACTTTAAGTCCTAGGGGTTTATTTTATTAAAACTAACAGGTTTCATCTTTTTCCTTTCTGTTGAAATTCACATTATGTGCTGAAAACATTTTACTATACTTCATGATTTATTTTTTAGATGTGTATTTTTTTTACCCAGCTCATACTTTCAATCTTAAACTATGAAAATGTCTACAACTATGATAACCTAAACAGAGAGTGAAATAAAGAAACCAATTCTGTATTAACTTAGATTTTTTGGAGTCATGGAGTCATTCAAAGTTATGTGAGCCAAAGTAGTATATTGTTAGTCATTTACAAACAATCTTTAATTTTGTCTTCTTTTTTTGAAGTGAATTTATAGGATATACATAACATGTATACACCTTAGCATGACCAAGTTGTTGGCTATTTTATTCCAAAATTTATTTCCATGACCATCATTTCCTGCACAGAATGTTATACAATACATTATCTGAGCTGTAGTGTAAACATTTGAATTTAATGGAAAAAAATACAATTCATATATGTGATAAATGTATTCAAACTGTTTGTATACAAAGCGGTGAGAGTGTAAAAAAATATTTAGTTTTTTTTTTCCCTTGTGAAGGTACTGAAGAATGCAAGTGTAATATTTAACTGTTGAATATTTTTCCCTAACAGATTTCACAATAGACTGCCGCTTAATTATTCCTCACCATGGCAACGGTTGTGATGGAGCAGATTGGGCGGCTGTTCATCAATGCACAGCAACTTCGTCAGATCCCACGTTTCCTGGAGTCAGCCTTCCCAAAATTGCCTTGTACTGTTATGGTGAGCGATGTGCCGTGGGTTTTCCGTGAGTCGCACATATTCACAGGCTACCGGCCGCCTGACCAGAACTGGCGCTACTACTTCCTCACTCTATTTCAGAGGCACAATGAGTCTGTAAATGTGTGGACACACCTGCTAGCCTCCCTCATTATCTTGGTCAAGTTTCAGGAGCTGTCTGAAACCGTGGATTTCTTGCGAGATCCACACGCCCAGCCGCTGTTCATTTTGCTCCTAGCCGCGTTCACCTACCTGGGCTGCAGTGCGCTGGCCCACCTACTCTCAGCCAAGTCTGAGCTCTCCCATTACACCTTTTATTTTTTGGACTATGTGGGCGTAGCCGTTTACCAGTACGGCAGCGCCCTGGCCCACTTCTATTACGTTGTCGAAGAAGAATGGCACGCTCAAGTACGAAGCTTTTTCTTGCCAGCTTCAGCCTTCCTGGCCTGGCTGTCCTGTACGGGCTGCTGCTACGGCAAGTACGCCAGCCCGAGTTTGCCCAAGTTCGTTCACAAGCTATTCCAGGTGGTGCCCTCGGGCCTAGCCTACTGTTTAGACATCAGTCCGGTGTTTCATCGCATTTATAAATGCTACCGCTCCGAACAAGGCTGTGCTGACCAGGCGGTGGTCTACCACTGCTATCAGGTCCTCTTCTTTTTGATCAGCGCCTACTTCTTCTCGTACCCCCATCCTGAGCGCTGGCTCCCGGGACGTTGCGACTTCATCGGACAGGGCCATCAGATCTTCCACGTGTTTCTTGTGCTCTGCACTCTAGTGCAGATCGAAGCTGTGCGACTGGATTACAGCGAGAGGAGACCTCTCTACGAACGTCTTCATGGTGACTTGGCTCACGATGCAGTGGCTCTTTTTATCTTCACAGCATGTTGCAGCGCACTCACTGCGTTCTATGTGCGCAAACGGGTGAAGGCGTATCTAGAAGAGAAACAGGAGTAGATGTCATGGCGGGGACCTGTAGGAGGGATTGCACTGGTCTACAACAACTGACGCAACTAACAATGAAGGACCTTCTTCATATTTTTCAGTGTATCTTATGTTTGTTGTTAATGGTTTTGTTATGTGGCCTGCCAGTGCATTTTGAACCAACTGCTTTCTGTTTACCAAACTGGTGACATGCTTTAAAACCGCATTACTCATGGAGAATGGCTATAAAACAATGGATTGCCTGCTGGAAGGTGCTCAGTTCCTAAGCGGATCTGTTTGACGAGTGCCATTACAACCTAATAAACCCAGTTGACTTGAGATCTGTGAGGAATGTCAGCATTTTGTTGACTGGTTAGTTTGCATACAGGATAGTTTATGTAGACCATCACTAGATATGTTCATACTTGCATTGTGCCTCTAAATCCAACCTTATTTAGAAGGATATGTTACTCACATGCCATTTACATGTTTGGCAGACATATACTGCATAAATAGTCCACATTTCCCCCCCTGTGTTCCCTGTGAATCAAACCCATGATCTTGGTTTGCTAGTGCCACATACTACTGAATTCATACAGGAAATTAAAATGTTAGTAAATAAAGTTTCCATGCCATCAGACCAGTGCAGTTAGCAAGGTGTGGAGCTCAGATTAACTCATTTGGATGTCAGTTAAATGCAGGTCTTAAATCATGACAGAAATGTTACAAACTCCATAAGGAATACCTTACTGAAAGATGACTGATCATTAACCAGTTTCTCTTTAATTATCAGATCAAATTTACCCCTCTGCAGTGGTTTTCAGATTTTTAACAACAATTCTCGGGTTGGCTTCACTTACTTCAACAGACCAATGCAAATCAGGGTCAAATTGACTTTGTGTACATTGTGTCTGACCCATCCAGTGCCACGTTGAGGTTAGTTTATAATTATCTGCGAATTGCAATCGATTGGTTTTGCACTGCCAGTGCACACTTCCCTGCCTTTTTGATGTCTAGCCTGTGAAGATGGTTAAAATACTAGATGCTATGAACAAGACAGTAGGCAGGATGTGATGTCATTGGGTTGAAGTATAGTCAAATTGAAGGATTTCAGATGCAACCCTCTCTGATTATTAATTTGACACAACAGTGCTCATTTTTATGATTCTCAAACTTGTTAGAAAGTTGCTCAATGCCACTTTTTTGGAAATTGTTTTTCATAATGTTACAATAGACAGTTCACCCAAAAATGAAAATCCATCATTTACTCACCCTCATGTTGTTCCAAACCTATATTTTGAAAAATGTTCCCAGTTTTTGTTCATACAATGAAGGTCGATGGGGTCCAAAATAACTATTACATTGACTTACATTGTATAGACAAAAAAAATATTTTTGTAGAGGATGGCAGAATGTTCATTTTTGGGTGAACTATCCCAGCCAAAGAGGCTTTTGAGAAACAATGTCCTTCAAAGCTATATGATGTCCTTTTGTCATGAAGATGCTCCTTTTGTACACAAGGGCTATAACTATGGCCTTTACCTTTACTCATACCCTGATATGAATGCCTTTGTGTGTTCTGTGCATATGTGGATTTTTCTATTAGAAGTTCAGCACTTTATTTACAAGAACAGTCTGAGCATCAAAACTAATATGTGTTAAATGTATATTCTAATGTGCCTGACTACATGCATGCGTCCTTGTGTGAGTATGCATACAGGTGCTTGTCGTGAGTGTGTGTGCGTTTTTGAATGTATATGTATACCTATGTGAGATAGCTACTGATGAGAAAGGATATGAAGGCTCTTTCTTAATAGTCTGAACCTGTCTGGTCTTTTAATGACCTTGAAATACATCTTGTGTAGCTCCCCTTGTCTCAGACCTTGTCCATAAACCAACACAGATCCATCAGACAGAAAGTGGAAGGATGATCTGTTTTCCCATTGAAGTGATCCATATTCCCTTGAGATGAATATTGTGTCACTAGACTGTTGCTGCATTAACCAGGAAAGCCTCTGTGTGATGTAGCATAAGAGTTTGTTTATAATCCGCTCCCAGAAAAAGAAATTGTTGCTGTGGTATGAGCCGTTTGAGATATAGAAAATAAGCGAAGTCGTGAAAAACGGTGACCAGCATTTATTTTTGCAACCTGGAACACATATGGCAGAATAAGGGGCCATTCACACAGAACACGTTTGTGTGAGACGCTAAAAAATGCAAAGTCTAGAGATGCTTTTTTAAAATTTAAACTTGTAGTAGCGCTGCTTTTTAAAAAGCTGTGTCATGCACGAGGTGCTGCAAAAGACTTGAGCGCAAAGGTCAAATGTGTCCATCTAGCACATATTTACATAGAAAAAACAAAGAAAAAAAAAGCAGCACACTGGAAAGCAAATGTAAGTTAAAGGGTAGTGGAATGAAAAAATGCAAGGTCTAGAGACACGTTTTATTTATTTTTTTTTAAGTTTAACTTTTTTTATCTTGAGCGCTGTGTTTTTAAAATGCTGTGTTGTTGGCGATGCTGCAAAAGACGCAAGACACAAGCAGAATGGGCAAAGACAGTCTATCGCATGTAAAAAAAAAAAAACTGCAGTGGAATACAAAAAAAAGCATTTTCGCATTTAAAAAGCAATATGCAGGGCAGTGAAATGATAAAAAAAAGCAAGGTCTAGAGATACATAAAAGTTGAACTTATTTTAACTTGACACAGCATTCTAAAAACAGCGCTTATGCACGAGATGCGGTAAAAGACGCAATGTCTAGTGCATGTTGACAGAGAAAAGCAATGGAAAAGTGCCGTGGAATGCAAAATGTGTTCCGTAAGGGCAGGTTGGGTTTACACAGAACGCGTTTTTGCAGTTAAAAACATGAGACGGTCAGTGGAATGGAAAAAAGTGCAAGGTCTAGAGACATGTTTTTTTAAAATTTATTTTAAACTGAGCCCCGTGTTTTTAGAATGCCTGGTCATGTGCGAGACACTGCAAAATACGCAAGCATATCGGTCAAACACGTCCGTCTAGCTCATCTTCACACTGAAAAACAATAGAAAGGAAGCACAGTGGAATGAAAAAAAAAACGCATTCTGTGTGAACGGTCCCTAAGCCAGTTTTAACAGCACCAGCAGACAACAATGATGTCACAGACTGATGATGTCGTTGAAGACTGGAACTGATGAAGTGACTAACATGTTGTCAGTTGGCTCATAATATCTCAGAAAATTATCACATGGTGGGTGCTTTATTTAATGAAAAACCATAATGATATAAAAAATCATTTTAGAATATTAATTCTTAGAAAAGATATTTAACAGAAACAGAATATGTTGTTTTTACTGTTGTACCAGCCTGTGTTTAGGAAATAAATGGGGAGGCTACCAAGAGCTGATGTCACTGAGAAAGACAACAGATGAGGTAATCTCCTGGCATGACCGGGATTTGACCTAAAGCCTCAATTCCTGTAATGCTCAAGTGGAACTTTAAGAAATTCTGTAAATGATTTCTGCTAAACTGTAAAGTGTCTTTCTTAAATTCTGTACTAATCTACTCACCATGAAGACACTTAAATAATCTGAATAGACTTTTCTATTTTAACA